>NW_015390061.1:0-1351 GCF_001527695.2 Protobothrops mucrosquamatus
GCTGCTGTGTTTCTCACTGCATGACCCAAAATCCTACTCAATACTCAAGCCTTTAAAGCAGGGTTTCTCAACCTTAACAAGTTTAAGACTTCAACTCCCAGAATTCCTCAGCCAGCACTGCTGGGAGTTGAAGTCCCCTCTGTCTTAAACTTGCCAAGGCTGAGAAACACAGTGTTAGAGGAAGGACTTCCCCATCGTTGTTTGGTTATTATAGGTGAAGGACTGCGACATTCCCACTCAATACTTACATCCAAGGAAAGTGTGGTCTCCCTCAGGAGCCTCTAATTAAAAGCCCTGAAGATGCAGTTAATAATACACAACTAAGGAGGCGTTGGATGCCTTCATGCAAGCATTCTAATGCATGGTAGTCTCCTGAACAACATGTGCAGCAAACAGAACCTCTTCGCACACAGAAGCTTCAGTTCGCAATTTTTATGCCGATCCAGAAGAAGCAGAGAAGTTAAATTTCGGACACTGTTGAAGAGGATGCAAACATTTGCCATATCACACAAAGAGCAACTGGGGGAGGGGACTTGGCAGTATTCAACTCATCCTTTGCTAAAGAGAAAAGATGGCTACGTTTCCATCTGTTGTCAAAGCAAAAACATCTGATGTTAGCAGCATTGACATCCGCCCCCCCCCTTGCAAAAAGGACAAATCCTGTAATGTAAACAAAAGCACAGGTTAGGGGTTGCCTCTTGGTTTATTAGGGTGTTTCTTATAGAACCTATTCGTCTGTCAGCTTTTACATCACTAGATTTCACCCAGGTGGTCTCAGACAACGGATATCCCTTCCATTGCACTAAGTACTGCAATTTTCCTTTAAAAATTCTTGAATCAAGAATAGCTTTACTTCATAGTGAGTCTGTCCTGCCACCACGAGGGGTCCGGGTGCCTTCTTAGGGGGAGGTCTTAAGGTGGAACCCAGAAAAGGTTTCAACAGGCTACAATGGAAAACAGGGTGAACTTTTCCTAAGAGCCTAGGAAGTTTTAATTCCACTGTGACTGGGTTAATGATCTTTCCAATGGGGGGAAGAGAACCTGTGGCTCAGTGGCTAAATCACTGCCTAGTATGTATAACTTCCCAGGTTCGAATCCCATAAAAAGGGTATGGCTAACTGATGAAGGCAAAAAAGCCAGAAATGGTCCATCTAGAGGAGGAGATTAAACTTAAAGAACAGGCTTTTATTTTGAATCCGTTGGATAACAATTTAAAAGTATCTATAACTATGCTTAAGGAACAATTTAACATGTTAATAGCTGAACAGACTGCAATTAATTTAAGGTATATGAAATATAACACATTTCGCAACGCAAATAAACCTGGCAGGTGGTTGTCTTATCAATTAAG
>NW_015390061.1:5033-46207 GCF_001527695.2 Protobothrops mucrosquamatus
ACCCCCTTACCCTGTTGTCCACATCAAGAGTTTGGGAAGCGGAGGGTCCCTGAGGATATTCGGGCATTGGGCTAAACTCTTTTTCTGTGGCCACTTTAAAAGGCATGAAGTGGTGTTGCTATGAACAGAGTTATTGTAAGCCACCTCTGCGAAAGGGAGGAGGTCAGTCCAGTTCGTTTGTTGATAATTCACATAGCATTGGAGATACTGCTCCACCATTGAGTTCGCAGATTCAGCCGCACCATTGGTAGACGGGTGAAAAGCCGATGATAGTCCTTGAGATGAGCCAATTAGTTTAAGAAAACTCCTCCAAAATTTAGCTGTGAACTCCACCCCCGTCAGAGATTATTCTTTTAGATGCGCCATGCAATTTGTAGATGTGTTTCAGGAACATTTTGGTTAGTCGTTGGGCGGACGGGAGCCCTTTGCAGGCAATGAAGTGAGCCTGCTTTGAAAACAGATCTATCACAGTCCAGATGACCGTATTTCCCCTATTTTCAGGTAGATCTACTATAAAATCCATAGCAATTTCTTCCCATGGTTGGAAAGGGTCTGCCACCAGTTGCAATAACCCAGGGGGTTTCCCCGGAATTCTTTTCATGGTGGCACATACAGCACAAATCTAGACATAGTTTTTCACGTCCTGTTTCAATTCCGGCTACCAGAATTGATGGCAGATGAGGTGTAATGTTTTTAAATATTGGAGCGCATTAAGGCAGAGGGTCTCTGGCAAAGGGTCTCTGGTTACCAGTGGCTTTCCGGGTGCGCTTTAAGGTGTTAGTTACCACCTTTAAAGCGCTCCATGGCATCGGGCCTGGATATCTCCGAGACCGCCTTCTGCCACAGATCCCCTCCCACAGACCGGTACGCTCCCACAGAGCGGGCCTCCTCAGGGTGCCGTCGGCCAAGCAGTGTCGGCTGGCGACCCCCAGGGGGAGGGCCTTCTCTGTGGGTGCCCCCACCCTCTGGAACGAACTACCCCCCGAGATCCGGACGATTCCGGACCTCCTACCTTTTCGCCGCGCCCTCAAGANAAATACAGTTTTCCCCCTTTGTAAGCCAAACCATCCCTGCATGTTAGGGAGGTTTGATTGTCCTTGAACCATTGGTCAGTGAGGAGCTCGTTTTATTTTCTTTGCCCCAGGGTCAATGGGATTAGGGGCTCTTGAAGGTGGAACTCTGTGCAGCGTAAATTGAGAAGCAGTTTGTGGATTGGAGATAATTGCCTCATTAACCTCTTCATGCTGGCTTTTATACTGAGGCAGTCTGGATAGAGTATCAGCTAAGAAGTTTTTTCCTCCCGGTATGTACTTTAGGGTGAAGTTAACATGGTTAAAATACTGCGCCCATTGTACTTGTTTCAGAGACAATTTGCGGGGAGTCCTTAGTGCTTCTAGGTTTTTGTGATCAGTCCATACCTCGAAAGGCATCTTACTCCCTTCTAGATAGTGTTGCCAGTTTAATAGAGCCCAACGGATTGTGAAAGCTTTCTTTTCCCACACAACCCATCTCCTCTCGCAGTCAGTGAATTTTTTCAAGGTGTAGGCGCAGGGTTGTAGGGTCCCACTCTGGTTCTTTTGCAGTAGCACAGCTCTGACGGCCATGTCGCTGGCATCAGCTTGAATCACAAAGGGCTTCCCTGAGCAAGGATGCTTTAAGACTGGTTTGACTGAAAATAGTCTTTTTAAATTTTCAAAAGCAGTTTGACAGTTCATAGTCCATGCTAGTGGTTGGCCTGGATGCGGCTTTCCTCCCTCTTTGCCTGTTTTTAGTAATTCCATAAGGGGTAAAGCAATTTCAGGAAAGGAGGGGATGAATTGGTGGTAAAAGTTGGCGAATCCCAGAAAGCTCTGGAGCTGTTTGCGAGTCTTTGGGGGCTGCCATTCAATTACGGCTTTCACTTTGGCTGGGTCTATTTCAATGCCCTCGCTGGAAATTCCTGTAGCCAAGATAATCTAGTCGGGTCTGGTGAAACTCACACTTTGATAGTTTACATAAAGTTTGGCGTTCAACAGTTTCTTTAGCACTTCTCTCACTAGTTTTACCTGGTCAGCCATATCTGTGCTGTATATCAGGATGTCATCAAGATACACCAAAAACCCCTTGTATAAATGGTCATGTAATACCTGATTAATCAGCTGCATGAAGACAGCTGGAGCCCCTTGCAGTCCAAAAGGCATGACTTTAAATTGGTAGCTCCCCATGGGATAGTTAAAAGCAGTCTTCCACTCATCTCCCTCCTTTATCCTCACCCAGTAATAAGCCTCTCTCAAGTCCAACTTAGTGAAGACCCTCCCCTTTGCCAGGTGGGTCAGTAAGTCCTTCAGGAGGGGGAGGGGTATTTATTTTCCACGCTCACCGCATTCAGACCTTTATAATCTATGCAGAGATGAAGCGACCCGTCTTTTTTTTCTTTAAATAACACCGGGGCTCCCACGGCAGAATTGGCCCATTCAATAAATCCCCTTGCTAAGTTTTTGTCCACATACTGCTGCATCTCCTCCATCTCAAGGGGGAACATAGCATACATTCTTGGTTGTGGGAGTTTGGCTCCCGGTAACAGTTTGATAGAGCAATCATTGGGTCAGTGGGGAGGCAGGGTGTTGCATTCTTTCTCAGTAAACGCCTCTGCTAGGTCCCAGTATTCACTGGGGATGAGTGGCTCACCTGGTTGAGACAAGGCAGCCATGTGCTCATTGGGTGGGCTAAAGTCTCCTGTAACGTCCGTCGAGTTAAGGGGGGGCTTGGGTCCTATAGGTAACCTCATAGTCCTCATTCCCTTCTCCCACCAGATAAACGGCTTCCATTTGTCCAACCAGGCTAATCCTAGGATCACAGCCTCAGTCATTTTCGGAGCCACCATGAAACGAATGAACTCCTAGTGCTCGCCTATTTCTAAGCATAGGGGTTCAGTCAATTGCGTGACTAAAGTTCCCCCCATTAAGGAACCATCGGCTTGCTCAAATCTCATGGGTTTAGAGAGCAGTCTTGCTCGTATGCCCATTTTCAGGGCAAGTGATAAGCTAATAACGCACCGGGAGCATCCGGAGTCGACTAGTACTTTTAAATCTACCTGTGCCCCCATCTTAGGGATTATGGAGTTTGCAGGTAGTGAGAAACGTGGGACGTGTCGACTCACCATCGGGTCATTCTCTCCTTCGTCGTCGCTGTCATAGGAGGGTAGAGCTGCGGCAGGTCCAGCTTGGGTCTCGGCACTCTCCTGTGTGGGAGACGTGACTTGGGCAACGGGTTCCTGTGAGATCCAGTTGGCTTTCTCTTTTGTTGCCTTCTGGGCTGGTTTCTTTCTCGCTGGTGGTCCCGGTCTATTCTGCTGCTGAGGGTAAGGGACTGGGCAACTTGCTGCTCGATGTCCCTGTTGTCCACAACTGAAACACTTGATCGGTGGCCCAGCAGGTGGCCTGGGATTTTCAGTAGCCGCAGCAGTAGGAGGCTTTTGGGGGGGTTCGAGGACGGGGAGGCTGCCTGATCTGTACATGTGGGACTGGGGGTTCCCCTTGGTAGGAGTTGGAAGCTGCCTCGCTGATCATCATGATCACTCGCGTATGGGGAACGGGAAGGTTGTTCTCCACTTTTTATATCTAGCTCCTCAAATCTTCTCCACTAATTGACTATGGACTGTGGACAGGTACTTCCACTCACCCAAGTCCTCAGGGGTAGACAATTTTGTGGTTCTCCACCTGTCTGGGGAATGCGACATGTGGGAATCCCCTCTTTGCAGCTCAACCTCATCCATCTTCAAAGCACTTGATTGTGGCAAGGCCGTCTCAAGGTGTCTGGAGTCTCTACTGGGTAGGGTCCATTCCGATGACCAGATCAGTTGTCCTTGCGGCTTGGGCCTTGCCCCCAACTGGAAGGCCTGAAAAAGTTCCTTCTCCGCTGGCTTGGCTCCCCCCTTTGGGGTAGCAGCCGCTGCCGGGGTACTGGTTTCAGGCGCTCTTTCTTTCTCCATGCTGAGATCTTCCCCAAATCTTTGGGACTCAATTCTAAGGACAGCGCCTGGGGCTCGGGACCCCAAGATAGTTAGGTAAAAATTGGAGGTTTTGGCTTATTGTCATGATTCCAACAAATGAAACTCTTCAAAAGAACTTTGAGGCATTGTTTACCTTAAAGAATCTTTTATTCAAGAAACAAAATACCAGCACTACATAGTTAAAGCCAAAAACTGAATTCCCCTCCCCTTGGGCACAATTCTCTCCTCCAATTAACAGTCATAAATCACATAAATCTGGTAGTTCCCCAGTGCTCCATGATCTTTGAAACATATAGTTCAGTGGTTCTGATATCATACCTGCCAGTTCCTTCAGAACCTTGGGGTGTAATCCATCTGGTTCTGGTGATTTGAACTTGTCTAGGGTGGACATGTGCTCACTTACCATTTTCTGTCTTAACTTGTGTTTCTAATCTGTTTTTTATGGTACTGTTTTTGATAGGTTGGCCTATTTTTTCCCCTTTGTGTAAAGATGGATGCAAAAAATGAGTTAAGCAATTCTGCTTTCTCCCTATTGCTTGTCACCTTCTTGCCACTTTCTCCCACTAATGGACCAATCATTTCCTTAACTTTTTTCTTGTTTTTTACATGTTGAAAGGTTTTTTGTTGTTGTTATTTTTGACTTTTGTCGCAAGCCTTAGTTCATTTTGAGCCTTAGCTTTCCTCACTTCATCTTTTCAGGCTCAGGCTATTTGCTGACATTCTGCCTTAGTTGTGTGCCGCTCTTTCCACTTTTTATACTTGTCCTTTTTATCTTTCAATTTATCAGAGAGTTCTTTATGCAACCATCATGGTTTCTTTTGAGAGCTGTTATTTTATTTCTCCATTGGCATTGTGCTAGACTGGGCTTTTGTAATTTCACTTTTCAAAATTTCCCAAGCTTCTTGAGTTGTTTTTCCCTTGAGGATTCTCATCCATGGAATCCTTCCCAAGCTCTCTCTAAGTTTATTGAAATTAGCTCTCTTGAAGTCCAAGACTCTAGTTTGACTGTTCTGTTGCTTGTGCTTGCATGATGCTGAATTCCAATATTGCACAATCACTTCTCCCTCCAAGGTTCCTGTGGCTTCAACACCTTTTATCATTTCATCTCTGTTAGTGAGAATTAAGTCCAATATGGCTGATCCCCTAGTTCCATTCTATACTTTTGGGGAGACAAAGTTGTCTGCTAGGTTTGTCAGGAATCTGTTTGATCTTCCACTTGGTGCAGAGTTTGTCTCCCAGTTGATGTCAGGGTAATTAAAGTCCCCCATTACTATTGTGATCTATTTCCTACATACCTTAATTAACTGACTCGCAAAAAGTTCATCTATTTTCTCTTTTTGGTGGTGTGGCCTATAGTATATATCTATGGCAATGTCATTCCCCCCCCTTTTATATTGACCCAAATACATTCAGGTTTTCATCATTGTTGTGCTCTATTTCTGTAGAGATGCAGTTATTTCTTATATAGAAAGCAACCCACCTCTTTTATTTGGTTCCTTTTAAATAATTTAAATCCCTCTAGCTGTGTGTTCCATGTGTGGGTTTCATCCCATCAAGGCTTCCGTAATGGGCAACTATATCTTATCTGCCCTCATTGACCTGAATTTCTAACTTGCTGCAGTGATTAAGGTGCTACATCAGAAAGCCGGAGACCAGGAGTTCTAGTCCTCCCTTCCGCAGAGACGGCAGCTGGATGACATTTAGGGCAGCCCTTCCTATCCAACCCACATTTTACAGGGTTACTGTTGACAAGAGAACACCAGGCAGGAACATGTGTACGCCATCTTGAGTAACGTAGAAATAAAAAAGCAGGACAATAATGAAAATCATACTGATCAAATAGCTGAGATAGGAGACTTGTGTGTTCACAAAATAGTTAACTTAGCTAATAACCAAAAATCAACAATTGATCTCCACCAGCCCAAAGGCATAACTACAAATAATTACAATACTTGGAAGGTGGTTTTTTTAACAGCTTCTTTAAAAAAACAGATCCAGGTGGGGCATGCAAGCTGGTAAGCACCAAAGAAAACATCTCCCCTATGAGAGCAGCCATGAAACCAACAATGTCATCGTTGCCTGTACCATAGTAGTTAACTTTTTTTTCTAAGTGACTGGCAAAAAAGCTTTTCCCTGAAAAATAACAAATTATTTTGTGGCCATAGATGAACAATTTGAATCTCTGTTGCTGGACAGACATGGGCACATGGGATTTCTATGGCGTTCTGTGACAAGATAAACCAAAGCATCAATAGAGCATTAAGATCCTTTAGTGCAGCATTATTCCACCCTCCTCAATCTGGACCTTTGCCCCAGTCAGCTAGCTAGAACATCTGGAGCTGCAACTTTACTCTTTGTAACTGAAGGAGTGCCGTCATCCGAAGGCCTCTGGTGCAAGAGCCCTACGGAAGCCAAAGACAACTGGGCAGGAATGATGCTTGGAAGGAACCCCACTTAGGAACACAGTTGGCAGAGCAATTCGGATCTTTTGGGGGTCATGCAACAAGTCTTGCTAAAATAGAGTTGTTGTGAACCCCGCTCCATCCTGATAACCTTTGCAATGGCCAGAGTCAGTTTGCAAAAGGGCCTAACAAAGAGGAGCTTGTTTTATTTAAATGTGTAAGTCATAGGCAGGTAAGACAGGAAGCCAATATGGATTCCTAGGGAGGCAGAAGGGACAAAATACAGAATTGGAAGGGAGCTTGGAGGTCTTCTAGTCCACTCTCCAACTCGAGCAGGGGACCCTCTACCATTCGAGACAAATGGCTGCCCAGTCTCTCCTTAAACCCTCCAGCGATAAAGCACCCACAACTTCAGAAGGGAAGCTGTTCCACTGATTAAATGCTCTCACTGTCAGGAAATTTCTCTTTAGTTCTAGCTGGATCTCTCTTTGTTAAGCTTCCATTTGCTAGTTCCTGTCCTGCCCCCAGGTGCTTTGGAGAATAAGTTGAACCCCCTCTTCTCTGTGACAGCCCCTCAAGTGCTGGAGGACTGCTATCATATCTCCCCAAGTCTTTCTCTTGTCTTCCACGTTTCTCAATTTTTCCTCACAAGGATTAGCCCCCAGACCCCTAATCATCTTTGTTGCTCTTCTCTGCACTCTTTCTAGGATCTCAGCATCTTTTTTATAATGTGAACTGGATGCAGGATTCCAAATATGGCATCACCAGTGCAGTATAAAGTGGTATTACAGTGAACAATGGAAGATTGCCCCCAAAGCCTTCTGAATCTTCAATATGCCTGCATAAATCTGTGATGACCTCTAGCCGCTGCTTGGTTCGAAAGTACAAAATTCAAGCCAGAGAAGAGACATGCACCACCTGTCCTGGTGAACTGGCATCTGATGTTCTTTTAGGGAAGAACAAACACAAAGATATCAGCTGCCCTGAGTTTGGCTCCTGCTCTCATTGTCTTCTCCAAACCAGGTATAAGCAGTGGGGGGCCCTGGATACAACGGGGCCAACAGACGGCTACTGATGACTACTGACGCTTATCAAGCCCACAGACCTTCCTAATTTTCAAAATTGGTTTTGTAATCCAAGAAGAATAAAAGCCCTGGGTTTCTCTGAAAAAAAAGCAGAGAGAATCAGGAAAAGAAAGGGAAGAACTCGGAAGGGTGAAGAACAATCTTCAAACTGCCTTGGAATTTGATCTTAACCAGGGAGCTTTTAAAACTCATTAAGCACATCAGAAAGCCAGTCTGATCTTCTCTGAGGACTTTCCGTCTCTGGAGCTCCTTGGACAGAAATGGATTCCTTTACTTATCTAGGCTCATTGTGTGGGGCTTATGGGCTGCTGGACACAAAGACCATTCCAGTTCTAAAGGAGCCCTCCCGAAAGGGGGGCTGAGCTCAACCAAGCAGTTAATGGAGTTAAAACACCCTCGGAAAAGGACGATCTCCTGAGCTGAGGGTGGCCCAGTCGCTCTCCACAGCAGCCCAAAGTAAGCGATTGGGGGGGGAGGGCTGATCTGCTGGACTGCAGCCAGGGAGGGGGAGGGAAGAGTCAATACCCTGAAGGGAAGAGCTTTCCGTTTGGTCTGCAGGCATTTCATAGTCTTAGGAGTCCCTGAGAGAGAGAGGGAACCCCCTCCCTCTTAAGACCGGAAGAAAAGAAGCTAGTTGGAAAAACAAAACTCTTTCCAGACATTTTGGAAACACACATTATATATGCAGAGAGGGGCAAGTTGCATGGCTGTTGAAAAAGGGGGGTTCCCCATAAACACCCCACCACAACCCCATATGAGGAGCTACTACAGTCCTTTGGAACTCCCTGCTACCCCCTTCGCTTGAGGCAGTGCAGTTCCTGTGGTCCTTTTCGATTATGGGCAAGGTGAGAGTATTCTCAGAAATAAAACAAGCTCTTCAATTATTCCAGGTTGGGCAATCTAGAGGATGCTGTCATTGTGTTAGCAATTCTGGGGACAAAGAGGCTGAATTGTCTTTTCAGACACACAACAGCTACTTTTACATTAAGCTATGATGTAATAGATTATGTAGATATTGTCACAGACATTATGGAATATTGTATTCTGAAAGCTCAATTGTGATTTATTTAATAAACCATGGTTAAATGAAGCATGGGTAAGCACAGGTCACACTCTTCATCTTGCCTGTCCTACCGTTGCCTCTATTTCACTTTTATCTGATCCAGGCAACCTCCAAATGGGTGGACTTCGCCTCCCAGACTTCTCCTACCCCATGAACATTGCTGAGAATTCTGGGAATTGAAGTCCACACATCTAGAAGTTTGCAAGGTTGCAAATCATGCTCAAAATCATCCCCCCCCCCCAAAAAAAAACCTCTTCTGGATTCGGGCTAGAAAAGTATTATTTCATCCTGCCAATAACCTTTTGCCACTCCTTGGTATCATCTCTACTTCTGGCAGAAAACATCAGCACAGCAACATAACTGAAAAGTGGCGGATTTGCCTCCAAAGGCCCAACTCTCCCGCCTTTGAAGTCTCGAGCAAAATGCCTCGGCCTGAGCAAGGCCCCGCCCACCCCGTTTCTGCTGCGAATCTGCCGCATCTTCTTCGGTCCAGAAAGCCATGGCACCTCGCACCCGTGTCCCCGGGAACAAAAGCATGCCCGGACCAGCCCATCCTGGTTTAATCTCCTTCTGATCTCCTGTTCCTTTCCACTTACTTTGTGTTTCACTAAAAATACTGCTGCAGAGGAAATCTCTGCTCTGGGGTGGATCCCTTCCTTCTCAGGAGGGGTTTCCTGCCAACACCCCAATTCAAAGACAAGCAGGCGACCCAAGTTCCCAGGCCCGACCGGAGAAAACAGGGGAAAGGGGCAGAGAAGGATCCTCTGAAGTAATGCAGAGAGTATGGACGGCGTGTACACCCCAGGGGCTGACCTTTGCAAAACGTGGTTTGTTGAGCCAGCTGTACCATTCTGATTCACACAGCACCCTAGACCTGAACCACAGTTGCAATTCACATTAGATATTAAACTCATATCAAATCAGGGACATATATTTTGCCATGGAGGATGAACTTTAGTTAGTGTAGTTTTAAAACAAGAAGACAAGTGTGATGTGTAAAGCAGGACACTACATAGTAGCTTGTTCTACAGACCATGGTCAAAATGATACACAGCTTAACCTGATGCATAAACTGTGGCTTGCAAATGCTAAATGGCTTACATTATATAGACTAGATTATCATGGCTTCTTCTATAAACTATAGTTAAAACCACAACCTAGGCTATATGAAGCATCAGATCATGGGGCCATCTAACTCCATTTATTTATTTGGGATTCTCAAATATAATCCTAATCAACTGCTCTGCATGTCAAACCATAATTCCATGATAAAGCCCCAAGAGGTCATCCTTCCCATCCTCAGCAAAAGAGGAGCCAGGACAACACACAGTAATTCAAAGCTCACCCGTGATCGTCAAGGGGGTGGGGGGCTTTAAAGGTAGAGTTCTCAGTGTCTTCTGGGGTCAAACATATTCCATACTGTTGGGGCTGCTGTACAGAAGCTTCATCTCCTGGTCTGCATTCCTCTTACTTCTTGAGGAGGTGGGACCTTAAGCAGACCCATCTAGACATCTAGACAGTTGGGCAAGGCCCCATGCTGTGTAGGGCTTTATAGGGGATAACCAAGACCGTGAATTTGGTCAGGAAGTCTACAGGCATCCAGCAGGTGCAATGCTACACCAGCGGCTTTCCCCAGCTAGTTGATGTCTTGCTACATTACGTCCTAATGAAGCTTCCAAGTTACCTTCAAAGGCAGCCCTAAGTGGAATGCATGGCAGTAGTCCACCTGCATAGTGATAAAGGGATGTGTTACTGTCGCCAAGGCCCCCTGATCTCGGTAAGGCAAGTCTGTAATTACTGCATCAAGCAAAGCCATCACCACACACACACCCCAACATGGATGGCAGTGCATAATTAAGTAATATCAGCATTTGTTGATGTTCTTTCCAAACCAATGGAGTTTTTTCCTAGAGGCAGATGTTCAATATTCAATGCAGATGTTCAGTGATGTGGGGAGAGAACCAAGCCCACCATTCTCCACACTGGAGCTACCACAGGCTCAATTGTGCTTCTCCCACAAATGCTAAGTGGAGCCTCTTCATCAGATTGGAGCAGAATCACTGCAAAACAGGGCCTCCTACTGCAACTTCTGCAGGCTGTCCTGAAGATACCACAGTCAATAGTTTCTGAGAGGATCTAGGAGGACCAAGAGGATGACTTCCTCCGACAAAGACAACCAATGCCATTTCCATCCTGGGACCATGCCTGAATCAGATTTGGATGATCTGCTTCTTCCAAGACCTTCGGCAGCTGTGACCTTTGCTAAAAACAGAAGGCTGGAGAAAGACAGAAGTTCTCAAAAATGGCTGGATTGAGAGATGGGTTCTTGATGGAGGCGGACGGCATCTCCCCCTCCCCCAGAGAAGCATGAGCCACTTCCCAATTCCAGCAGCATGCATCCTGCTTGGCCTTATGAAGGAATCAGGAGGGGCAAGGATCTAGTATGAGTATTTTCTATTATTTTCAAGTATGATGCAAAGTTCATGCTTGAAAAATCATGGGGAGTCAAGCCTGACTGACCCTTGGGGAAAAGACCACTAGAAAATGCCCAGGCTGGGGGCTACTCTGGGAATTCCAAAGAACATCCCTGCAAGTCACAGTGGGATGCCACGTCTCTCTTCTTCCTCCCACTGGGTTGAATCCCTAGGCACAGAGAGAAAGGGGGAAAGACAAACCAAAGGTCCTCATAAACATTGTCTACAATGTGAAAGTCACAATTCCATCCCCCCAAAAAAGGTAAATGCAAACGTCTAATTGCATAAATCAATCTTTTCCACAAGGAAATCTGTAAGCCAACTGAAGAGATAATCATTCGCAGTTTAACCCAAAAGCCGGAGGAAGGTTTGCAATTCTTAAAGGAGCTCTGGTGAAAGAAGCATCAGGAGACTTCGGTCGCAAAGCCTGGGCCTTGTGTGCGGCACATCCCTCAGGCTGGACCCAGCAACACTGGCAAAGTCTTTGGGGAAGGCAACTCATTCTTCAAAGATGGTTTTCATTTTTAAAAAGAGAAGTTCTTTGCAGCCTCCCCCAAACCAAGCAAGGATGACACCCGAGTGCCCCTTTTGTATGCGAGCCATTGTGTTCCTCAGCTGACCCAGGGCAAACAAAGCAGTGCTGTTTCTACTGGATTGAGAAGAGGATCGCAAGGTGCCAGGCAGCCAGAGGCTCCAGCAAGGCTCGGGTGATTCACTCAGTGCCCAGCCTCCATTCATGCATCAGCTTTAACCATTGTTCCTTCATTCCCGGACATGTGATAAAGCTGGATTTTGTATCCTTTAGTGCCACCAATCTCTTGGGGGATCCAAATTATCAAGGCAATTCTTTCCTTTTATCACATACTCTTGCATTTTAGCAGATAATCTGAGGCAGGCAGCAAAACCTCAGCTGGTAGCAGAGAGTTTATATCTTCTCTATCTTTTGGCAGGCATTTGCTGCTTGTCCATATTTTTGCAGCCCAGACCTGATAACCAAAATACAACCTCTGATTCAGTTAATTTCAGAACCCCTTCTAGTCTGTTTCACATAGAAAATTACTTAACTTGATTGCATCTGCTTCTCTAAAATGCATAGACACCTAACAAGTAAAAGTGCTTGGACAGCAACATTTAGCTCTGCAGTGCATCAAAACCTCCGTTGCCTGAAAGTTGCATCTAAAAACATTTAGGGAAAGTATGGAGCAGCCTGCGCAAGTAAGGGCCATCAGCTGATACGACACCTGCTTGGACCAGCCTTTATCGAAGGCTTTGCCAGCCTGACTGTCCTGACTGGGTGCAGCTCAACTCTCCAAAGTGCAGCAGTGTGGACAGTGCTCCAAAGCTTAAAATGTGAAAGATAAAACTGGAAAGCAGGCGGGCAGTTCCTATCCAGCTCTGAAACGACAGCATGCCTCCCTTCAATCTGTTTAATTGCCCTCTCCTCCCTATTACGCAGAGGGAGGAGACAAGCCAAAGTGCTAATGCGCTTTGCATTGCTTTATATAGGTAATGTAAGGTACACACAACTGTACCAAGAGCATCATTTTGCAACAGCTGTTAGTTCAGAGATGCCTATTTCCTCCTCCACTCTTACAGCTGCTCCAGGACATTCTTTTCTCTAGTTTGTTTGTAGTTCACAAGATCAAGATTTGACTCCCCCCCCCCAGCATCCTCTAGAAAAAAGTGCAACCTCCTTACTTTATACTGGGACTTAAAACCCTACTGGGTCTCCCTGCCCCCACCCCCGTGCTGCGTCCCCAGCAGACGTGATTTAAGCTTCCTAAAGCTGACCTGAGAGCGATCATTCCCCGCTATTCCGTTTTGTTTTTCTAAGGGAAAAGCCAACCAAGGAGCAATGGGACATGCTGACATTCTTAGGACCAGTTTTAATCATGGTTTCTGGTTTGGGAATCACTGTGCTACTGCAATGTACGTAAAACGTATTTACAAATCCATGCTATGTTCACAGGCAGACAAACAAGCTGTTTGAAACATTTGCATAAAATATGGAGCTATAGCTGAGCCTGTCTGTTAATTTGTCATTTTGCAGCATTAAAGAAAAAAAAAATCTGCAGGAAACCACCCACCAGGTTCATCCAAATGCAAATGAAACTGACCATGTTATTTCAGCAACCAAGATCAAACAGTGCAAAATTAGCATTCCAAACATTTGTACATTAATGCTATTAAATGAATATATATTATTACCATTTAATGTCAATAGGTAGTCCTCGACTTACAACTGGTTGTTTAAAGACAGTTCAAAGTTACAACAGCCTTGGAAAAAGTGATTTACAACCTGTTGTTGAAACCGACTGTCACTCTACCTTCATGATCAATCAGCTCCCATTCCCCCCTCCCCTCCCCCCCTGCAGAGTCCTGCAGTCACATGATCTTGATTTGTAACTTTTCCAGTCTGTTTCCACCCAGCAACATCAGTTGGGGAAGCTGGATTCACTTCTGCAAGATTCACTTAATAACCATGTGATTTGCTTCACAATCACTGAAAAAATGGCCATAACATCAAGTTTGGTTATGTGATCACTCATTTAGGAACCATATTACTTAGGGACCTGTCCCAATTGTGGTCATAAATTGAGTAAGGGACTTTGGACGGTCTCCAAAGCTGAGCAGTGCTAAACTTCCCGAGTGCCTGGATGGGAGACCCCTGCAAAACCCAGAGCTGCAGGCCGGGCGCTGGGACTCTCGAGAGGCTCCCTCCCTGGGCAGGGCAGGAGGAAAGCGCTAGCAAGGTCAGCGGAGGGATGTCCCTGCGAGAGTCCCCAGGCAGCCTCCTCTGGATATCGGTCTGCCTGCTGCTGGGTTGGCCCTTCCTTATGGGGCCAGCTGATCTTGGAGGAACCTGGCATTGGTGAAAGGTCTAAATATCAGTTTTTGTTCCTGGTAGTTTCTCATTTCTCCACATCTGTCAAATTCAGTTTTTCTGAGTTAGTCAGTTTTGTGAATGTATGAACTTTGCTTTGTTGAATTTGAGAAATCTTTTTTTTTTTTAAGTTTCCATTACAAATGACATGTGAGCCCATTTCTCCAAGCATAACAAATGTTGCTGGCAGTTTTACCTAATGTTATCTATTTTTTTCAAATATTTCTGGATGTTAGTTTCATAATTAGGATTGAGTTTGCTCCAATCTGCACTTTTTACAGTATGCAAATTCTGTCGCTGGGTTTAGAAAAGCAGGCATTTTGAACAGGGCCTCAACCGATGCAGAGTCAGTGTGTTTTGCCTCCCAGGGTGAACTGAAACCATCCCCCTCCCTCGCCTGCGTTTCTCCCCCTCCTTGTGCAGAGACCGAGAGCTGGAGGAGGGCGGGGAAGCCACAGGGCGAAGGAGTTCCGGTGTGGGCAGTTGCCACGGAGAGCAGGTGGAGGGGAAGGCTTTGAGTCCAGCGGGAGGACTGTTTTGCGTGGGGGTTCGGGGCGGCAGAGGGCAAGAGAAGGCCTGTGGCAGCAAGGAGGAGAAGCCGTTAGGCAGAGGAAGCCAATGTGTGCCCACGTTGTGAGAGAAGCACAGCCCAACCCAGAGAGGCTGATTCTGCCGCTCCACCGACCCGGCCCGTGGCTGCTGTGGCAGGTTCTGTGGGGGATCACAGCTCTGCTTGGATCCCCAGGCAGCTAAGCCTTCTCCCTTCTCTCCTTCCTCCAGAGAGCCAGACCGGTATCAAGAGGAGGGAGTGGAGGTGAGGCCCCAGGACCCTGAAGGGCCAACCATTGGAGCCCCTCAGAAGAGGCCTGTCTTTTCCATTCTGGATGCTACCAGGTGCGTCTGGTGGGGGGGACCCCAAAGGCTGGGCGGGGCCCTCCTTGGCCTGATCTAGCCTTGGGGTCATCCTTTCAAGTCACCTTGTCTCTCCTCTGGATCGATATTTGGGCTGCAGCCCCTTTCAGAGCTAAGCTCTGCAGATGGTGACAGAGATCTTTACCCCTGCACTTTCCCTCCATCTCTGGGAACAGCCAGGCTTACCTTCTTCCCACTCTCCGAACCTAAACTGTGCTTGTGCCTTTTCAGGCTCCTGCTGCTCAGCTCGGCCGCAGCCTTCCAGGAGTCTCCGTTGCTGGAATTGGGCCCTTTGCCTGGTGGTGCCTCAGGGTTTGCCACCATGACCGGCCAGCCCGCCTCCTCGGAGCAGGTCAGGCGGAGACTGCGGAAATACTCATCGGTCTCTTTGTCCACCACCAGCAACCGGGTCTCGGTTTCAATTGCTTTGATGCGCTGCACAACCTGGGGAAGGACAGGTGGGCGAGGGGAGAAGAAGAAAGCATCAGCCAGACCCTCAAAAAGAATGGAAGGTCGCTAAATAGGAAAAAAAATCTCCTGAACAGCGTTTGTAAAGAGAGCAGAAGTACAATTACTTTCAGCTGACATTAAAAAGGCAGGGGAGCAACTGCCCTGGTTTGTTCATTTATGGGGAGAGAGGGAGCTTCCTGGGGGAGGCCAGTTTGGCCCCGAGACATTAAAGCTGGTTAAATCAATTGCAGTTGTTGGATTCACGCATTGTTCTAAATCTGAAGTTCTTAATTATCCCTTGGCTAGGGCCAGGAAGATCTTCCAACTGCCAAAATGTTTTCCAGGGTGCAAAGAGAGGATTCCATCAAGCAGATGGGTCTTTTCCTGGGGTTCAGGGCTTAAGACACCATCCCACAAAAGGGCTTTCTTTGTTTTCCTTGAAGACGTTTCACTACTTATCCAAGAAGCTTCTTCGGCTCAGTTCCCAGAAAAACTATCTAGCCCTATAGGTACGGGGCAGCCCCATCCATTCTGCCCTATGGCCTTACCCCCTGCAGGGACAGCTCACCCTGTCCACAGCCTGGCTTGGCATCATAAATCTACTTCACACAACTCAGCATCTGGGGAGGGTGAAGACCAATTGTCTGGCACCGCATGAATCAGCCTCTGAACATCTCCATTTCTGCCTTGAAGACGAAGTCCTGGACCTAGCCCTGCCAGGAGAAACTGGGACCCTCAAGTGGGCTGCTCTGCCTGAACAAGCCAGAGGCCCCTGAATGCAACCCTGCGACCTGCCAGTGCTGCCATCCAGAGCTCAGTATCCGAGAACCGTCGGCTGTCTTTCAGCTGCATTTGCAGATGCCTTTAACACACCTAGGACTGGTTCAAACCCTTGCAACACATTCCCACAACAACCTGCGAAGGAAGTCTGGAGAGCCTCCACCCCCCCCATTGCAAGCAAGCGCTACCTGACAGGAGAGGCCCCCCCCCCCGTCTCTCTGCCTCTTAGAGACTCTCTTAGACAGAGGTGAAATTGTTTGTGAAGCAGGTGTCAGCATTTCAAACAGCGAGTTGAGCATAAAACATTTTAGTAAACTTGAATAGCACAAAGTCACAGGCAGAATCTGGAGTGTGTTTCAGGACTCGTTGTGCCCAAAGCCAACAGAGCTTTTTTATAGCTATTGTACCTATAGATAGTGATAGCAGCTTTGGATCATCATTAATATTCCATAGGGCCAGATGGAAAAAATCATTTGGTTTGATTAAACAGAAAGAGCAACTGTCAGGAAGGTCTTTGCACAGCTTCATTTGGTGTACCAGTTGCACCCTTTTCTAGGTCAGGGTGCCAGGTCTTCCTTCAGTCACCCATGCTGTGTTGATCTCATGACTTGACTATTGCAATATGCTCCATGAGGGGCTGCCCTTGAAGACCACCCAGAAGCTTCAACTGGCCCAGAAGACAGTGATGGGCAAGCTCTGATATGCCCATGTAACGCTGCAGTTTTGCCAGCTGCACTAGTTGCCCCCCACAGCATCTGCCCAGCCGACTTGGTCCTGCATGGTTAGTTCGTTCCAGGCTCCTCCAATCAGGCCATGCTCTCTAGTGAGACCCTCCTCTGGAGCAGGCAGACCCGGACAGCCTCCTCCCTGCAGGCGTCTGGAAGCGGCCTGAAACCTGAAGACGTGGCTCTTCACTGGGGTCTTTGGAGAGGATTTTAATCCAGAAAATGGTGGTTTCTTTTGTTTCCACCCAGTTTGTTACCCTGTCTTCTCTGTCCTCCTTTTTTTTTCCTGTCATTTTTCTTGCCTTCCAAGGGAGAAAAACATTTCAATGAAATGTCATGAAATTCTAAAGGTGGTTGTGTGAACGCCCTGCCCTTCACGGGCTCTGCAGCTTCCCCCTTCCTACAGCCCCACACCTTGCATAAGATTCGTCCCAGGGGGCTTTTTCAGTGGCCACAGTAAATCTCTCATTTGGAAAAAAGATCCCACTCAATTTCTCAACTTTGATGGAGAAATTCTAAAGTTGAACAAACTGGCTGGGAAGAACCTGAAAAAGCTTCTTGGTGACCATCCTCATTGCTTTACTGCAGAACATCCAGAAATGTAGGCTCTGCTTCAAGATGCCCACTAAGGAAGCACCCCAATTCCCCATAAGAGCCTCCATATTGTCACCAGCAGGTGCTGCACCGAGTCAGATCCACGAGGAATTGTGGATCAGGATCTGCACATTTTGAAATGAGGATCTGAAGAAATGATTGAGGGGCAGATCCTCCAGCCAGAGTCGATCGCACTTCACTTCCTAACAGGCAGGCCTGGAACTGTCCTGAGGGCCAGCAAAGAACCTCATGGCTCAGATTCCAAGATGTCAAGTGTAAATACAGACACAAACACACATGCCCAGACAGAAACACGCAAAACATTTAAGCTGAAAGCTGAATGACTAGTGCTATGAGGAAATATTCATTGAGCAGAATCAAAAGGAGGAGAGCATGATACTTTGATTCCATGATTCAAGGAGCGATGCTGGCCAAAGAAGTCACTTCTTCCGTTGTTCCCAACAGGGAGCCAGAGCAGAGGTTGGTGGGAATTCTGGAATGTGTAGTCCTAATGCATCTGCTGGCCAATATGACACAAGCTGGGCACAAGAACATCCAGCCACCATAAAATCAGCCTTTAGCTCAATTGGCAGGCTGTGCCATACCAAGGTTTACTCAGCTTCAACTGCCTGGGTTCACATGGCACATTAAACAGGAAATCAGGGTTTGCAAATTGTAGTTGCCAGACTTTACAATGCAATTATACAAAACAAGACACCTTTTACCTTTCTAAGATACAGATATCACTAAAACAACTCAGAGATTAACACAACTCATTCAGGAAAAATGAAACAAACTATCTGTCTAAAATGGTATAGGTTCTCCTGCTTGAGCAGGGGGCTGGACTTGAAGACCTCCAAGGTCCTGTCCTGTCCTGTCCTGTCCTGTCCTGTCCTGTCCTGTCCTGTCCTGTCCTATCCTATATAGTGACTTAGAGAGTCGTATGAACTGGACTGGGATTCAGAAAAACACTGCCAGATTCACCTAATGGCCACAAATAAATTGGGGGATTTTCTAGTTTAATTCCACAGTCACTCATGAAACCCCCTTCCTCTCAGTTATACCATGTTTCTCAGCCTTTACAATTTTGAGCTGTGTGGACTGCAACTCTCAGAATTCCCAAGCCAACATACTTGTTGAAATCCACAAATCTTAAAGTTGCTGAGACTGAAGAACGCTGGGCTACACCATAAAGGGGAGTTAGAAGGCCACTTTGCAGGCCCCTCAAACTCTTTGGAGAAAAGTCAACGAATGGGCTCCATTCAAGGTTGCCCAAGAATGTTCTCAAACTTGCAAAAGCAGCGATAGCAGCCAATAGCAACGATGCCTCAAGGATGATACACACCCAGCAGTATTATCATACAAATGCTGCCATTTAGTCTTTGAATCCCTTCCTCTGATGCAAGAAAGTAAGTCCCAACAGCGTTTTCATAATGACATCATTACACAGAATGTAGAATATAGAATCATAATGCTGGAAAGGACCTTGGAGGTCTTCTAGTCCAGGGCTTTTCAACCAGGGGTACGGGTACCACCTGTGGTACATTGGCACCTGGCAGGTGGTACGCGACCATCCTACAAAAGTGGTAGCGGGGGAGGGGAATGAGCTGAACTGGTGGCAGCACTGCACAAGCCTGAGTGAGAGATGGCTGGAGCTGCAGGGCTGTCAGGGCTCAGTGGAAGCGCCAGGATCAGCGCTTCTTCGGGGCTGTCAGGGCTCAATGGAAGCAGCAGGATCAGCGCCGAGCTCCAGCTGAGCCCAGAAGAAGCGCCGATCAGCTGGAATGTTGCAGCCTCTCCAGGGTCGTGTAATTTACATTCAGATGCTTGGCAACTGATTCATATTTATGACGTGTCCCAGGGTCATGTGAAGTGACCAAAACCTGCTGCAACCACCCAGCAGACGGGGGGAATAAAAACCAAACACCCCCCCACCCCACCCCCGCTGCCAATCCCCAACAGAAATGCTCACAATGAAAACCTCAGACAGGAGGAAGAGCGCTGCCAGGTGGGCAGGCAGGTGTCTTGCTCAGCTGTGGCTTGGGGGGCACTTTTTTCAGTGCCATTGTAACTTTGAACAGTCACTAAGCGAACTGTTGTAAGTCGAGGACTACCTGTACTTTATCACTTTTTTCCTTTTTGGGGGGGTCATCAAGTTTTTGACACCTTGCTAGGCGACTGGTGGTACTCGGATGTTGCCATATCCTAAAAGTGGTACAATGGGTGAAAAGGTTGAAAAGCCCTGATCTAGTCCTACCTTCTGCTCAAGGCAAGAGCCCTCATACCATCCCAGTCCAATGATTTATCTGGTCTCTGAATCCTCTCTGAAACACAGTTAATCTCCCCTTGCTGGAAAGAGTTGGGTTATGGACTTAGGGAAAGCAGGGCAAGCTACGTAGCTCTCTGCAGCCTCTGGGCAGAAAAGCAGAATATATAGCAAAGACACAAATCATCCTCATCAATCCACACAGACAAGGCCAACAGCCCCCCCCCCCCGGCCTTATTCCCCTGCTGTCTTTTTCCTCCTTCCTTCCTTCCTTCCTTCCTTCCACCTGCCCATGTCTTACTTTTGGCCAGCTCCCAGCCCAGGCTCCTGGTCATGAGAACTTCATTAACATCACCCCTTTCATTATCAAAGCACCTTCTCGGTTGCCTTGGCTCACTGCAACACACAGCTTGGTTCCCCTCGACTTTTGCCCCAAGGAGGAGGGAAAGGGGCCAGGCCCACCAGCCAGACGCTCCCTCTCCGCCCAGCCTGCCTCACAGGGCTGGTGCTGGCAGGGAAAAAAGGTTGGGGTTATGCTAGAAATGTCACCCAGGATAGCAGGAAGAAAGGCAGGACTTGACTAAATGATGATAAAGGTTTCAGTTGCTCCCCAGTGAGGATTTCTCCCACAGCTCTGCTTCTCATTCAGGACACTGTATGTATGGGTGGCTGCCTGCGTGTGGCCCTCCGATCTTATAATTTCTCTCCTGACTAAAACATCTCAATTACCACCAAAGAGCTGCTATAGGATGCCTTAGTTTGGGATATTATTATATTATTATGGAATAGCTTATTTATTCTCTGCTTTTGAGACCAAGTAGCAAGAACCTTCGCCCCAGAGTCTCCCTTCTTTTCTCTCTGCATACACAACAGTGCCAGTCTTTTGTTGGTGCAGCAGGCGAATGCCTCTGCTCGCCAAGCCCCAAAGGAGACCCCTGCCTGCCCTTCTGAACCAGCTTTGGGCTGAGCTGTGAGCCCCCCCCCCAAAAAAAAACCTGTCACAAGGGAAGACACAGAAGCTTGGCAGATCTAACATGCCCATCAAGCGAAGGAGAGTTTGCCCTCTCTAGACACCAAAATGAGAGATGTCCAGGAGTCCAGTGCAAGCTGGCAAGAGGGGAAGGGTGGCAAGGAAGCCTTCATGGGGGTCTCTCTTATATCAACCCTCTCAGTGTAAGTCAGTTTAGGTTACGGAGAGTAACTGGCCAAACTCTCCAGTGAGCTCCAAGCTGAGTATGGTCTCCGGGGTCAGCGCTTTACCTGGGACCTTTCTCTTTATTCTGGGCCCAACCCCCAGAACCTCCCAGCCAGAATCCTCTCCATTTTCTCAGGCCTGTCATGCAAGCACAGCGGGGGAAGGGAGGACTCCGTTCCCACAGTAAACTTCCAGGGCTTTCCTCCTGCAAGTCCTCCCAAGCAGCCTGAAGGGAAAGGCGTCCCTCCTCTCCGGGCTTAGCGAAAGCAAGCAGTGAAAAGCTGTTCCTCCCCCCCCCCCAAAGCTGCTGCAGGGTCTCTAGCAACCCAAATCCCCTCTGCCCCCCCCCTCGGCACCAAAGGGAGAGGAAGAAAAGGGGGAACCGTGCAGCAGGCTGACATGTTTCTTCCTCCCCTGCGCATGGGTAGCTTGCATGTAAACTCCCCTTAAACCACAGCTGTACATGCACACGCCAAGTTGCCTGATCTCCATCACTACAATAGCCACTGGCACTCTGGCACCTCTGGGGATGTTGGGACCGATGTTCCAGAATTCCCAGCCAGTCTGGCTCCCGATGAGAATCCTGGGAGGGTGCCAGTTAGGGGGGGGCACTCCAAAACCATCTGCCTCCTGAGGCTTAACCCGGCATGCACCTCCAGGCCCCTCCCAGAAGTGGACCCTCTGCCCCGATTTAAAGGTGGAAACCGCCCAGACGTGCAAAAGGGGGGTTGCCTTTATGGAAAGGGGGGCTCCATGCGGCTCCTGTACTGAGAGTTCAGGCTCCTGAGCCCCCCCCCTCCCTCCCCCCCTCCCCCACGAAGCGGGTCCCTCGGCTTGGCTGCTTTGAGAACCCAGGGAGGAGCCCGGAAAGGCCCTTATCTGGCGGGCCAGCCGGGCAGGGCAGCCTGGCACCTCCTCCCTCCAAGTCCTCCCGAGCTCCGTGCCGTCGGGGGCCAAACGCCCCGAAGAGCGACTGAGTTCAGGGCCTCCTGCGGGCCTGGGGGCGCCTGGCGGGGGCCCGGGCGATTCAGGGCTGAGGGCGCTCAGTGCAGCCCCTCTCGCCGCCGCCGCCGCCGCGCTTTGAAAGGCTCTGCCTGCCCCCTCCGGCCGCCCCGGCTCTTCCAGGTAGACTGCCCGCCCGCCCGGACCCACCTGGTGGTGCGTCTCCTTCTCCACGTTGACGCCGTTGACTTCGAGCAGGCGGTCCCCGGCGCGCAGCCCCGCCGCTTCGGCCGGCGAGCCGGGCTCGACCTTGCGGATGAACTGGCCGCTCTTGCCCTTCTCGCCGTGCAGGTGGAAGCCGTAGCCCTGCTCGCCGCGCAGCATCTGGCAGAGGCGCGGCTGGCGGCGGGGCGCGCTCCGCTCCTGCTCCATGGCCGGCCGCCGCTCCGGGCTCCGCGGCGCTTCCGACGGCCCGGCCGGGCGAGCAGCAGCCAGGCGGCAGCCAGGCAGCCAGCGGGGCGGCGCTCGGCGCGGGGGCGTCTCCGGCCCGGCCAACCCCGCCCCCGCCCCCGCCCCGCGCTCCGCAACGGCGCCCCCAGCGCCCGCAGACGGCGAGCGGCGAGGGCGGCCCCGGACCTCCCCGGCTCCGGCGGGGCTGCGCGACCCTCTCCCCGCCCCCTGAGCCAGCCCCTCCCGCCGCGGGGGAGGGCGCCTCTGGCCGTGTGCAGAGCGCGGAGCGGCGAGCGAGGGCGGACAGGAGCGAAGATCCGCTCGCCCCCCCCCCCACGAGGGACGGGCTGGGAGGGCAGGCAGGCAGGCAGGCAAGGGAGCTGCCGCAGTCGGACCCCGAGTCTCCTCATCCGCTGCTAGCGCGGCCGTGCGGCACGGGAGTGGAGCCCGACCCCTCATTCTGCTCACGAGCGAGCCCGGCTCTTTCGGGGAAGTCTGGCTTGGAAGAGGACGGTCCTGGGCCTCGGTCCTGTCGGGGACCGGAAGGTCCCGGGACACTTTCTCGGGATGGCTGCGTCTCCCAGGCCTCCTCTGCAGGGTGGCTTGTTTCTTGCGCAGACCCAGCAATGTCGGTTTGCTCAATAAACTGTTTAAGCAAAGCAGGACTTAAAATAGTTCGGGGGAAGAAGAGGCCTTTTCACCGGGCCTGTCCCTCGGAAGCCTCGGCAGAGCCCCAACTGGCTTGGCCTCACCCCGGGGGGCATCGGAGCGGCCCTTCCGAGGCAGCTCGGTCAGTTCAAGCAGCTGCTGCGGTTTCAAAATCCCCCCCCACCCCCGTTGCCCCCCCCTCCTCTGCCCGACAGGGTTACCTGCAGGAAATGTGTGTTTGTTCATTAATAGAACAGAACGGCCTCAAAATTAGTGCTTGGGCGAGACGCCCCGCCGTTTGCCGGGAGCTGCTTTGATGCCAGCGGAAAGGCGATTGCAGGCTCCTTGTGGAGCGGCCGGATCCCTACGGCTCGCCTGCCACTTCCAGAGCCCACCCTGGTCTCCGATTCATGCAGCCAACTTGACGTTGCGGGGGGGGGCTTAGGACGACTGGGAACAGCCAGTCAGACCCAGACTGGGAGCTGCTCCACCTCCAAACAACAACCTAGGAGCTGAAAGAGGAGAGGTCAGAGGCTGGAGGGTTAGCTGCTAGGGCAGGCTGTGGTTTTCATGCCCTGAAAGCAATCGGATATTTAAAATAATGCTGTGCCCAAAATCTTCATTGCGATGCCACTGACTTTAGTTTCAGTTCCTCTTAGTGGGCTGTTCGACCTACTTTCATTTGTTGGGAATGGTGGAGAGAGAATGGTGCAGTGAAAGGCCAAACCGGACTGTCCACTTGCAGATGGCTGGGCTACCAAATCACTTAATACATTCCAAAACATCACCCTCCAATCCTCAGATTTTCAATTACATTTTCTTCTTGGTCAAAATAAATTTGGGAAGCAAATTCTCTTTCATCAGGCTGATTAAAAATTGGCAGAAAAATAGGAGCATTTTTTTTTGCATGATACTAACAGAATGCAGATTTATGATGACACTTTTTATATGCCCAAAGGAATTCCCCTGCCAGGACTGGATGGCTTGCTCCATATTTATTTCATTATTATTTAATTATGCCTTTCCCCTCCCTATTTTCCGAGAACTCAAAGGAGAGACCCCCCCCTTTCCTGGGAGCACCCCTTAATTGTATCCCTGCCAAATGGAGTTGCCAAGTGAGCTCAAGGTGGGAGTTGAAGCTGGGTCTCTGCTCTCCCAGTCGGGCACATTCATCAGTCGTCAGTTTATACTTTGCATCCCTTTAAGATTGGTTGAACCAGCAGTTATGAGAGTGCCTCTGTGCACATGCAGAGAGCATGCCTTTGACTTAGGGACTTTCAGGAACTTCCAGGGTGTCTGACTTTAGAATCCTCTGGGATCTGCCCTGGGTTTCTCTATATCCATGCTATACGGGGTGTAACTGCTTCGGTGCCTGTGTGCGTACATGAGGGTTGTGAGAGCCTTTCTCCCAATGCCCCAGGCAGGAGAGAGCCCAGGATGTGTGCCAGTGGCATCTCGTGCCTGGGCCTCGCTTCTGAGCTTGTCCGGTGGTAGCGTGGGTTGACTGCCGCTTTTCTCACAAAATCAGGCGGGCTTCCCTTCCTTCCCTGGGAAGCAAGAGTCTGGCTGGGTTGTCAGCCATACCATGAAAAGAGCCGCCAATCCAGGGGGCTTCCCCACCCAGGGCAGGCAGCCGGTGGCAAGACGGAAAGTTCCAACCCAGCTTCTTAGAAGGAAGTTGGGTTAATCTTTTCCCACAACTGCTGGAAATTCTGTGGCAACCAGTTTCAGCCAGACTCCAATACCTGGTCTGTGTTCCTGCTGGCAGCAGAACATAAATGGATATTTACTTTGCTGCTGCTGCTGCTGCTCCTCCCCATAGTGACATCATTATCCAAAAATACATGGCTGGAATTGTGTAAGTGGGCAGCGTTCCTTCACCTTGGGCACTGCCAGCCCCTCATGAGCAGAGAGACAGACCCAGATAGGCACTCAGCCTCCTCAGATCTTGATCATGGCTTGGGCTTCCAATGTACCAAGCTGACAGTGCCAAAGAGACACTCTGGATGACTGGCAAAAAGGGAGGTCTCTCCAAGAGACTAGTGCTGCAGTTGGGCTGATGCAGCTCCTCTCTGGCTGCATCAGCTGGAAAACATCATTAAAATTAGTTCAACTGGCCCTCAGAGTTGCTCCTTCCAAATTCTACTCAGGAAGGAGGGAGAGAGGGAAAGAGGTAGGTAAGTAGGTAGGTAGTGTAAGGTCCTGCCTCAGCTATCTCCCCAGGAAAGTGTGACTCTTGAAACAGCATTATTTCAAAAGGATCTTTTACTGAGATAAAGTGATTGCAGAGAAGTCAGGCAAAATCAGAAATTCCCCCGTGAAAACGTTAGGTTAATTTCCCATTGTCCAACTGCACCCCATGGTCCCAGTCCATCGGGAGCCATCCACTGGTGTGAAGATGTTATGAGAACTTTGAACCACAAAGGTGATAACAAGTTATTCTCTGGCGCCACGACCTTGGTAACAGGCAGGAGATGGCCAGAAAGGAGTCAAGCCAGATGGCTCTGAGGGCTCATTCCCCCCTCCCCAATTCCCATGCAGATACATCAAAGCAAAAGCAGAAACAAGATAGAAGCATCTTCAATCCCCAAGCAGCACTTCCCCCTCCCCTCAGAATGGCAGTATTCCAGTAGGGATCTGGTAGGTAAATAGGCAGGTAGGTAGGTAGGTAGGTAGGTAGATGATAGTGTCAGGTCCCTGTCGGAATGCTGGCATTCCGAGGGGAGGGGAATGTAACCTGGGGAGTAAAGAATTTGATGCTTTTGCTTTGATGCATCTGTATGAGAATTAGGGAGGGGGAAATGGGTCATCAGAGTCATCCGGATGGACTCCTTTCCAGCCAGTTCCAGCCTGTTACCAAGGTCGCAGTGCCAGGAAGATGACTTGTTATCACATTCTCGTCTCAGAGTTCTAATAACACCTTCAGGCCAGCAGATTGGCTACTGATGGACTGGGGCATTGGGGTGGGATATGAATAATGGGAAATTAGTTTAACAATTTGCACCAGAACCTCTGATTCCACCTGGCTTCTCTGAAATCACTTTCTCTCAGTAAAAGTTCCTTTTGAAATAATGCTTGTTTCAAGAGTCATGCTTTCCTGAGAAGATAGCGGAGGCAGGACCTTACATTAGGCAAAATCTGCAAAGTAGTCAACCCAGAAAGGCAACAGCCTTACCGTGTGGATCATGCAAACAATGTCTACCCAAGGCAGTGATCAGGAGGAAGTTAAATGCTGGCTCACTCAGATGTGAACTCCGCCGGATGGACAGAGGAAGCTGCAAGCTTAGGGGACTCCTCTAAACCTAGGTGATCCATAAGTGTCGGGAAGAAGGACAACTGGGAAGGGAGAACAAAAGGAGTCCCCCTCATCTGAGGCAGCCATCGGCAAGGATGGAGAGAGATGCTGGACAATGAGGAGAAGCAAGGGGGTGAGCCTGACCACGCCGACCTTCTCGTAATGGACGCGTTCCAGAATCTGAAAGCACAAGAGGCTTTAACCCAAATGTCAGGGGATGACAGCCATTGCAATCGACCAGAGAGCAGAGGTGGGAAAGCCTCACCCCTAGATGCCGCCGTGGCGGTGGCTAAAACCTCAGCAGGAGCAGCAGCAGTGATGGGAATCCCACAGGAGGACCCAGGGGGAGTGAATGCCTTGAGACCTGGTGATGGCATAGCTAGTCGAAGATGCAAGGCACCCCCCATGTGAAATTTGATAGAGACCCCCAATAACTGGGGATCTTCCTACCCCACATCCTCACCTACATGCAGGAGTATGGCCATGAAATCCCCATCAAAGGGGCCAGAGTCAGAGTTGTCACACTGGCACTGGAAGGGACTGCGGCCAGATGGAAAGTGACCCTCTACAACGTGAATGGTCCAGAGCTGAGGAACTTGAACCGATTCATGACAGACCTGAGGCGGCAAATTTAAAAACCCTCTTGCCAACTGTAAAGCCCGAGTGTCAAGCTTCAAAGAAACTTATTCTGCTTCGGCCATTGTTGTTTCTTAGCTTGCCAACAGACCCGGGGGAGGGGGGGAGGGAGGATGATTGGAATGCTCATTGCAGGCATGAGTGGTCCATTGTGAGAATCAAGGTCATCGGAGAACTGTTGGCTGGGAATTGAAGATTTTTCTCATAACAATTGTCTGATACTTCATTGGGGAATGTGATTTGCACTGTCAAAGGGAAGGGGAATTTCTATGCTTTTAATTTACTGTTCTGGCACCAATTTAACCAGAGCTGGTTTTCTATTCATCAGTGCCAATATGCTGTACTCAATAAAGTTTTGTATTAGAGATTTGAATGTCTCAGCTGTGCTTACTTTGTTGGGATCATCAGTCAGAACCTTGACACTAAGACCACATAACAAATTTGTGGCAGGAGCATCAGCCAGTGGCTGAGTACACAGAGGAATTCCAAAACTTAGCCTGCCGCCTCGACTGGCTGGAAGACATCCTTGTGAGTTGCTTCAAAGATGGGCTAAATAATGACCTATACACCACCCGCATCATGAGGGCCCCCCCAGCCCATTTCCACGATTGGTGCATGTTAGCTGAAGAAGTGGAAATTGACCAAACTCAAAATAACTACCGCACCAGCAAGGCATGGAAGAGATCACCTCCGGAGAGAAAGGGAGAGGCAGCCAAAGGCCAAGCCCAACTGATGTGCTCCACCGCTTGCTTTAAATGCAAAAGGGAAGCCCATTGAGCAGTTGATTGTCAAACTAACCGCCCAACCAAAAAGGAATACCAAGCACCGGGGGGGGGGACAGCAAAGCCGCAACACCACACGAAGGAAACGGCCCTAAAAAGCATGGAGGTTGTGGAGTTCACTCCCTCACCTAAATGAGAGGAGGGAACTCCGGCCCTGCCAGAAGAAGACCAGGGGTCTAGCGACACCGGCTCCAATGACAACCCCTTGGTAAGTGCCCTACCTATTAGATTTGGGATGTACCAGATGCTTAATGAGCCCAGCTCTAGTGAGAAATTGGGAATTTGCCTGAGGAGGCTAAAGACCCCAATTGCATTCTGCCAACTAGATGGCTCAGTCACGGGGGGCATCCCCGCCAATTTCCCCCTGCCAATCTTTCCACTGGGGATGACAATGGGAGCCCACTTAGAGACTTTACCTTTCATAGTAGCCCCTGGGATGAAAAGGCCCCTCATCCTGGGGCTGACCTGGCTGAAGAGGTGGAATCCACAGGTGGACTGGAGGAGGGAACTATTGAAATTCCCACCAAGCAACAAACCCCCAAGTACTGCAGGGTGCCCATCCCAACAGGCTATATGCTGAGAAATCAGAATGGCAGTACAAGGGAAAGAACTCCCAGCCATCCTGTCAGTTCTAAGAGACGGTTTGCGCTTGGAGTCAGAAGGAAACAAAAGCGAGAGAGACCTTGAATGAACACGCCAAAGAACTCAGTTACTAAAACACTATGCCACCTGTGGATGGGCTGGATTTCAAACGAACACTGGGACACTGGAGGAGGTGTATTGAATGCTGCTTTTATTATATTGCTTTCACGGGTTTTTCCCCAGACCTCGCCTTGAATCCTTGCTGTCACTAGCCCAGGGGTAGACAACCCAAAACACTCAAAGAGCCACTTGGACGCGTTTCCCACCGAAAACAAAACACTGGGAGCCGCAAAACCCTTTTGATATCTAAAATGAAGATAACACTGCATATATCCTTTTTACCACTATCTTTTTTACTTACACACACACACATATCATAAAGATAAAAAAGGATATATGCAGTGTTATCTTCATTTTAGATGTCAAAAGGGTCTCTCTCTGTCTCTCTCTCCCCCCTCTCCCTCTCCCTCTCTCTTTCTGCCCTTGATCTGCCAGTCCTCTTCCCCCCTCTCTCTCTCCTCTCTTTTTCTCTTTCTCTCTCCCTCTTTCTCTTTCCTCTTCCTCTCTCTCTCTCTTTTTCCTCTCCCTCTTTCTATTTTTCTCTTTCCTCTCTCTCTCTTTCTCTCCCTCTCTCTCTTTCTCTCTCTCTCTCTCTCTCTCTCTCTCTCTCTCTCTCTCTCTCTCTCTCTCTGCCTCTCTCTGATCTTCTGCTCACCTGGCAAGCTGGCTTCAAGCTGTTCTCCAACAAGTTCAGGGGTAGGCAACCTTGGCTCTTTTATGACTCATGGACTTCAACTCCCAGAATTCCTGAACCAGCATAGTTGGGCTTGCTAGCTCTCTCCTGCCCTTCCTGCTTCCTGCAGAGACGCAGCCAAAGGAGAAGCCCCGCCCAGTAAGCTTTTCAGCTCTTCGGAGAACACCGGGAGTCCGCTCTCTTTTTCACTTACACACACACAGAGAGAGAGAGAGAGAGAGAGAGAGAGAGAGAGAGAGAGAGAGAGAGAGAGAGAGAGAGAGAGAGAGAGAAGGGAAGCGCAAGTGCCTCTCTCTGTCTCTGTCTCTGTCTCTCTCTGCGAATGGCAGAGGAGGCTGGGAGCCGCAGGGGAAGGCTCAAAGAGCCACATGCGGCTCCGGAGCCGCAGGTTGCCGACCTGTGCACTAGCCCCTAATAAAAGTTCCTTTTGAGATAATGCCTGTTTCAAGAGTTCTGCTTTCTTGGGTGACTTGGCTGAGGTAAGTCCTTACATAAGGCGAGGACTACATAGTGCCCAGCCTGGAGAGGCAGCTGCCCTACCAAGGCGGGTCACAACCGACGTGCCCCTTCCTAATGGCAAGATGGAAGAGGGTGAGATGGAGAGCTGGAGCGGAGATATCCTTCTGGCAGACCCCGGGGAAAGCACTTCCAGGAACCTGGGAGTGGAGGAACCTCTGGCAGGAAGGTGATCGAGCCAGGTGGTCGCTCAGGGTTGGAAAGAAAGAGGACTAGGAAGGAAAGGCTCAGAAAGTAACTCACGCGAGGTGGAGGAAAAAATAAAGCAAAGAAGAAAAATCCAGAGCCTACCCTTCCCGAAAAGGAGTTAGTGGATCCGAATTCAGAAGTGATGAAATCAATCTTAAAGCAGACAATGGAACATGTGTGAGAGTCCTTTGAGGAACTAAAAGCCCAGCTGAAAGAGCAATTGGAATTGGAGGAAGAAGCAGAGGAGGAAGGTGGTGAAGAAGGTGGCACAATGGGCACAACCACCCCAAAGACCCAGAGGGGCCATATCCCAACCAGCACAGGTGAAGCTCCAGGGCAATTGTACAATTGGTGCCTCTTAGCAGAAGAGGTGGAAATAGATAAGCGCAAGCACCAGCACCACCCAGTGAAACCCACCTTCAAGCCAGCACCTGAGAGGAGAAGTGAAACTGCCCGGCCATCGCCGACCACACCCCGCTCGAATGCTTCAAGTGCAGAAAAGAGGGGCATCAAGCAGTTGACTGCTGCAGCAAGGTTCTAGCTAAGAGCAAGGTTCCAGCTAATCCACTGGCAGGCCTACAAAAGCAACACCACACCCAAGAGAGCCGGCAATGGCATTTGAGGAATGAGTAGAGCTCCCCCAGGCCCGTGGGGTGGTGGGTCGAGCTCCAGCTCCTTCAAATGATTCAGAGGCAGCTGACAGTGTCTACGAGAATGACTACTTGGTAAGTGGGCCGATCGACCCAATAACCGTGCCCCCAGAAATGTCCATGACCCCTAGAGAACTGGGCAAACTTCACAAGTTTATTGACAAAAATTTGGTGCAGGGTTTCCTTCAGCCTGCCAGATCCAGGGTGGCGGCCCCCATGCTATTCAGAAAAAAGAAGGATGGGTCATTTCATCTCTGCGTGGATTATAGGGGTCTGAACATGGTATGTGTGGAAAATATGTACCCCTTCCCCCTTATGAGAGACATGTTAGCGCACCTGTCAAAAGGAAAAAGCTGGATTTGCGGGAGGTATACTATCAAATAAGGATACGCGAGGGGGATGAATGGAAGACTGCTTTCAACTGTCCCATGGGCTATTTTCAATTCAGGGTATTACTTTTTGGATTGCAGGGAGCCCTTGCTGAGTTTATGCAATTAATCACCAAGGTTCTTCATGAGCACTTGTACAAGGGAGTTTTAGTTTACCTTGATGACATTTTAGTCTACACCAGTGGTGACGAACCTATGGCACGGGTGCCAGAGGTGGCACTCGGAGCCCTCTCTGTGGGCACATGTGCCGTTGCCCCAGCCTTGCCTCCGCCCATGACCCCCTCCTCTCCAGCAGCCCCCCTGAAGTAAAGTCGCCCTCGAGCGTGGCCTACATAGAGCAGCGCAGCCAAGGACATGGCAGCCAGGCAGTGTAGACAAGACTTTGCCCTCACACCCCATCATGCAGTTGATGCTGCAGGATATGGGCAGAGGGTGTGGCCGCCATAGCGCTGCTGGGCTGCCTGGGCAATCTGCGGTGGGCCCTGTAGGTGGTGAGTGGTCCTGTGGGTGGGCGGGGTGGGGGATGGGGGGGCAGAGCGGGGGCAGAGCAGGGAGGTGGAGCAGGGCAGGGCCAGTTTTTGGGCACTCGGTCTCTAAAAGGTTCACCATCACTGGTCTACACCGAATCCAAGGCAGAGCACGTTAAATTAATTAGAGCAGTACTAAATAAACTGCACTCTGCTAAGTTGTATGCCAAACTCTCAAAATGTGAATTCCACAAAGATCGCATTGACTATTTGGGTTACCGCGTCTCCAACAAGGGTGTGGAGATGGTGCTGGAGAAAGTACGAGCTGTGTTAGAGTGGGGCCCCCATCATATGAGAAAACAATTACAAAGCTTTTTAGGCTTTGCAAATTTTTACTGGCAGTTCATTCCCTCATTTGTGCAAATCGCACTCCCCATTACAAATCTGTTAAAGGCCAAAGGTGGGGACAAGCCAAAACCCAGTCAGCCACTGAAATGGAAGGGGGAGTGTCAAGCCGCATTCAAAAAACTAAAGAGGCTTTTCTCTGGGGAGCCAATTTTAAAGCACCCGGATCCGGAGAAAGCTTTTGTTATTCAGGTTGATGCAAGTGACGTCACCATGGGGGCAGTCCTGCTTCAGAGGAATGAGGGGGGCCAACTGCAACCTTGTGCTTATACTTCTAAAAAACTGAAACTGAACAGTGGTGGGCAGCCTGGGAGAAAGAAGCCTACTCTGTACGATGGGTGTTCCTGACCTGGAGGCATTCCTAGAGGGGAGTAAATTACCATTCCAAGTGTGAACAGATCATAAGAACCTTAAAGCTATGAAAACCCCTAGGAAGTGACACCTAAACAAGTCTCAACATTTCCACTGATTTAATTTTACTATCTATTATCTCCCTGGGGGAAGGAATTTCCTAGCAGATGCCCTATCTAGGATGCCACAATATAATAGTGCAAAATCTGAAGTAGTTAAACTGTTCCTGACCTCCAAGCAGTTAGCAGCGTCTGTCATTACCTGAGCACAAACCAGGGCTATGATGCCAATAGACAAAACAGCTTTCCAGGAGTTCAAAAAAGCACTGGAGACTGATGAGTGGTTTCAAAGACATAAGAACTTGTGTTTAATTAAAGATGACCTGGTTTGGGTTGGGGAGAAAATATACATTGCAGCAGCTCTAAGACTGAGAGTAATGCAAGCCGGGCATGATTCGAAAATTGCTGGGCATTTTGGGTTCGTCAAAACTCTACATCTGCTTAAAAGGCAGTTTTGGTGGCCTTCTTTGAAAAGGACATAGAAAACTATGTTGTGAGCTGTCCCTCTGCTAAGTGGAAGCAAGGAAAAATGCTGGGTCTTTTACAGCCGGTGGTGAGCCCTTCAGCACCCTGGAGGAAGATCTCTGTGGACTTTATTGTGGACCTTCCTTAAAACACTGGAAATACAGTTATTGGGGTGGTTACAGACTTTTTTCTAGACAAGCCCATTTCATCCTGTGCCCAAAGATCCCAACAGCCAAGACATTGGTTAAGCTCTTTGTGCAGCACATCTATCGATTCCGTGGGGCTCCACAATGCATAATTTCAGACAGGAGAGTTCAATTCACCACCAAGTTCTGGAGAGCTTTTCTGGACCTTTTGGGTTCTAGTCAGGGTTATCATCTAGTCCAGTGATGGCGAACCTTTTAGAGACCGAGTGCCCAAAAACCGGCCCCTCCCCACCACCCCCACTCTGTCCCCGCTCCGCCCCAGCTCCGCCCCCACCCTCAGGGCCATCTACCACCTCTATGGCCTGCCGTAGATCACCCAGGCAGCCCAGCAGTGCTATGGCAGCCATGCCTTCCACCTGCGCCCCACAGCATCAACTGCACACGACAGACAGCAAGGGCGGTGTCATGTCCCTGCTGCCTGGTTGCCATGTCCTTGGCTGCACTGGTCCGCGCGGGCCATGCTCAAGGGTGACTCTCCTCCAGAGGGGCTGCTGGTGAGGAGGGGGCCGTGGGGGGAGGTGGGGCTGGGGCGATGGTGCCCACAGAGAGGGCTCTGAGTGCTGCCTCTGGCACCCATACCATAGGTTTGCCACCACTGATCTAGTCATCATCATCAAATGAATGGGGGGACAGAGAGACTGAACTCGGTTCTAGAACACGACCTTAGATGCTTTATCAACTATCAACAAGATAATTGGACTGATCTGTTGCTATTTGCTGAAGTCACATATAATAATGCTGTGCACTTGAGTACTGGTTATACCCCATTCCAGGTTGCCAGTGGCCAAACATTTGTCCCCATTCCAGAACTGCCCACTAAAGAACCCAATATTCCCTTGTTGCAAGAATGGATCAAACAGTTGCAAAATACCAGGCCAGTGGTATGGAAAGCACTAGATGAAGCCAGAGAAGCCTATAAGGCCCAGGCTGATAAAAAGAGGGTGGAGCAGAAACCTTTTAAGATTGGAGACAGAGTTTATCTCTCTATCAAATATTTGCAATCTTTGCAGCCTTCCAAGAAACCTGGTCCTAAGTTTGTTGGACCTTTCCCCATTAAACGCATTATCAATCCAGTAACTATGGAATTAGAGCTCCCTAAGAGTCTAAGACAGATCCACCCTGTCTTTCATTGTAGTTTGCTCAAACCTGAGATTACTTCTAATCTTCCCCGGCCCCTTCAGTATGGGTAGAGGGGGAACAACACCTTGAAGTGCGAGACATCCTCAATTCATCCTCAGTATTTAGTAGCTTGGAAAAACCTTCCCTCTTCTCAGAATGAATGGGTATACAAAAAACATGTTAGGGCTTCTAAGCTTACTTAAATCTTTTCACTCTAAGTACCCTGATAAGCCTGATTAATGTTGTATTTTATTTGTTTTCATCCCCTTCCTTTTTATGACTTTTGCAGGTCGATTACCCATTTTTCTAGGGTCCCGTAGGTCCCTAAAGAAATGTATTCTTTCCCTTTGCATATTGTTGAAGTTGTAAACCTTCTTTGTGACCTGCCATTCTGTTGGGAGGGGGGAGCTTTTGGGATTGCTTTGCACTGTCCTGCTATGATGCCCTTCCCCCAGGGCAGTGATGGCGAACCTTTTAGAGACCGAGTGCCCAAAAACTGGCCCCGCCTGCTCCACCTCCCTGCTCTGCTTTGCTCTGCCCCCCATCCCCTGCCCCGCCCATCCACAGGACCACTCACCACCTCCAGGGCCCGCCGCAGATCACCCAGGCAGCCCAGCAGCGCTATGGCGGCCATACCCTCTGCCCGCGCCCTGAAGCATCAACTGCATGATGGGGTGTGAGGGCAGAGTCTTGTCTACGCTACCTGGCTGCCATGTCCTTGGCTGCGCTGCTCCATGTGGGCCACGCTCGAGGGCGACTCTCCTTTAGGGGGGCTGCTGGAGAGGAGGGGGTCACGGGGGGAGGCAAGGCTGGTGGAACGGCACATGTACCCACAGAGAGGGCTCTGAGTGCCGCCTCTGGCACCCGTGCCATAGGTTCGCCACCATGCCTCAGGGGGTGGAATGTCTCACCCTTATCTAAGAGGCGGTTTGCGCTTGGAGCCAGAAGGAAACAAAAGTAAGAGAGATCTTGAATGAACATGCCAAAGAACTCAGTTACTAAAACACTATGCCACTGTGGATGGGCTGGATTTCAAACAAACACTGGGACACTGGGGGGAGTAGTAGTGAATGCTGCTTTTATTATATTGCTTTCATGGGTTTTTCCCCAGATCTCGCCTTAATCCCTGCTATCACTAGCCCCTAATAAAAGTTCCTTTTGAGACAATGCCTGTTTCAAGAGTTCTGCTTTCTTGGGTGGCTTGGCTGAGGTAGGTCCTTACACATCCCTAGAGAATACCAAGACCTAAGAGATGTATTTAGTGAAAAGGAGTCAGACGAGCTTCCTCCCCACCGAGTCACAGACTGTGCCATCGAGATAGTTCCTGGGCCCAAATTGCCAAAACCGAAGCTTTATTCAATGACCCCCGAGGGACTTAGATGTGTTACATGCCTTCATTGATAAAAACCTACCTCAGGGCTTTATCCAGCTGGCCTAGCCTAGGGTGGCCACCCATGTCCTGTTTAAAGAGAAAAAAGGATGGCTCTCTTTGCCTCTGCATTGACTATTGTGGGCTAAACGCGGTGTATATGAAAAATGTGTATCCCCTTCCCCTAATGAAAGACACATTGGCCCACCTGGCTAAGGGGAGAATTTTTTCCAAACTGGACTTGCGAGAGGCTTACTACTGTGTTAGAATTAGAGAGGGGGGGGTGAATGAAAAACTGCTTTCAACTACCCGCTTGGTTACTTCCAATTCAAGGTGCTTCCCTTCGGGCTGCAAGGGGCACCCACAGTGTTCATGCAATTGATAAACGAGGTGCTACATGAGCACCTGTACCAAGGGGTGCTGGTGTACCTTGATGACATTTTAATTTACACAGAGATGAAAGGCGATGTCAGACCCCTCCACTTTATTTGTTTGCATATTATTGCTTTGCTTGTGTATTGATTTTTGGGGTCTGCCATTCTGGTGGGAGGGGGGCTGACTGATTGGGAAATGTATTTGCCTTGCTATGCTCTGTCCTCTTTGGAACATCCTTCCTTCATGAGAAAGGAATGTGGCTTGAAAATATCTGCCTTATCTCCGGACAATGGAGCCTGGGACTGTTGGGAAACAAAACCAAGAGAGACCTTGAGATGGATGCTAAATCATCAGGTTCCCAAAACACCTGGCACTTATGGATTGGCTGGGTTTCAACCAGATGGTTGGACACTGGGGGGGGGAGTCCTCAATGGGCATTATGATGTAACCTTTCACATGCGAATTCTTCAGACCTTGCTTTGCTCTACTGCTATCACTAACTCTCAATAAAAGTTCCTTTTGAAACAATGCCTGTTTCAAGAGTTTTGCTTTCTTGGGAGACCTAGTTGAAGCAAGTCCTTACAGCCAAGCATGTGGAGCTCGTCAGAGCCATTTTAAAAAAACTCTGTGCTGCCAAGCTGTATGTCAAACTGTCCAAGTATGAGTTCCACAAAGACAAGACTGACTATCTGGGGTATCAGATCTCCCACGAGGGGGTTGAAATGAACCTAGAAAAAGTGCAGGCAGTGCTAGAGTGGGTGCCACCACGCACTAGGAAGCAGTTGCAGAGCTTCCTTGGATTCGTCAACTTTTACTGGCAATTCATTCCCTCATTTGCTCAGATAGCCCTCCCTATCATCAACCTGCTGAAAACAAAGGGTGGGGGGAAACAAACCAAAACCCAGCCAGCCACTGAAATGGACTTTGGAATGCCAGGTGGCATCTGAAAAACTTAAACCCCTTTTTGCTGCCAAACTGGTGCTAAAGTACCCAGACCCTGAGAAATCTTTTGTCATTCAAGCTAATGCCAGTAATGTGTCAGTGGGAGCTGTATTGTTGCAGAAAAGCAATCAGGGACAACTGCAACCGTGCGCTTACATATCAAAAAAGCTGACTAAAACTGAACGGCGCTGGGTGGTGTGGGAGAAGAAAGCGTATGCAATTAGGTGGGTGTTCCTCTCCTGGAGACACTTCTTAGAGGGGAGTAAAATCCCATTCCAGGTGTCATTGCGGTGCCAAGAGGATGACTTGTTTTCACTTTCTCGTCTTGGAGTTGTCATAACACCTTCACACCAGTTGATTGGCTCTTGATGGACTGGGGCATTGGGGTGGGATTTTAACAATGGGAAATTAGCTTAACAATTTGCGCAGGAACCTCAGATTCCTCCTGGCTTCTCTGAAATCACTTTTTCTCAGTAAAAGTTCCTTTTGAAATAACATTCGTTTCAAGAATCATGCTTTTCTGAGAAGTTAGCTGAGGCAGGACCTTACAGGAGCTAGCTAGCTAGCTAGCTAGCTAGCTAGCTAGCTAGCTAGCTAGCTAGCTAGATAGATAGATAGATAGATAGATAGATAGATAGATAGATAGATAGATAGATAGATAGATAGATAGATAGATAGATAGATAGATAGATAGATAGATAGATAGATAGATAGATAAGGTAGGTAGGCAGGCAGGCAGGCAGGCAGGCAGGCAGACAGACAGACAGACAGACAGACAGACAGACAGACAGATAGATAGATAGATCGATAGATAAGGTAGGCAGGCAGATAGACAAATAGACAATAGAGAGACAGACAGGATGTTTGAAACTGGTGGGAAAGGAGGTCACTGAACACTCAGAGCATGCACTAGAGTGCAGAAATCTGGGATCAGCTCAGCTGGGATAGCCACTGTGTGATTTGGGGACTATTTTTTTTACTGCACTTATATCTCACTTTTTCTCTGAGATTTAAGGCAATATATGTGGGGATTTATTATACCCCAAAGCAGCCCTGTAAGATAGCAGGAATTAAGAGACCATAACTGACCCAAATGTAGGCAGAGAGCCCTAAACTATATGGGGATTTAAACCCCACACCTCAGAACTTTAACCACTCTACTGTTCTGCCTGGCAGGATAAGTTTGAGGCTAGAATGAGGAAAGTTTTTAACTTTAACTGAGTAAATATTCAAGTGATCAAACTAATAATTATATCACTTGAAGTACAGGTAATCCTCGACTTACAACAATTCATTTAGTGACCAAAATTACAACGGCACTGAAAAAAGTGACTTATGACTATTTTTCACACTTAAAACTGTTGCAACACCCCCCCCAGGGTCACGCGATCAAAATTCGGACATGTGGCAACTGACTCATGTTTATGACGGTTGCAACGTCCCGGGGTCATGTGGTCACCTTTTGCGACCTTCTGACAAGCAAAGCCAGATTCACTTAACAACTGTGCTACTAACTTAGCAATTGCAGTGATTCACTTAACAACTGTGGCAAGAAAGATCGTAAAATGGGGCAAAACTCACTTCACAAATGTCTTGCTTAGCAACAGATATGTTGGGCTCAATTGCGGTTGTAAGTCGGGGACTCCCTGTAATAGTGCTGCTATATACTTCTTTGCTAAGGCCACCCTTGGAACACGGCATCCAATTCTGGTCACCACGATGCAAAAAAGATGTTGAGACTCTGGAAAGAGTGCAGAGAAGAGCAACAAAGAGGATTAGGAAGGCCAAAATATATAATAAATAGTTGTAGGAACCAGGTATGTCTAGTGACTAGTCTAACAAAGAGAAGGACGAGAGGGGACATGACAGCAGTCTTCCAATATCTGAGGGGCTGCCACAAAGAAGAGGGAGTCAAGCTATTCTCCAAACCACCTGAGGGCAGGACAAGAAGTAACGGATGGAATAGAATAGAATAGAATAGAATAGAATAGAATAGAATAGAATAGAATAGAATAGAATAGAATAGAATAGAGCTGGAAGGGACCTTGCAGGTCTTCTAATCCACCCCCCTGATCAAGCAGGAGAACCTATATCGTCTCAGACAAGTGACTGTGTCACTAGCCAAACCCAAATCCCGTAGCCGTTCTTCATAATGTTTTAGTCTCCAGGCCTTGGATCATCTTAATTGCTCTTCTCTGAGTTTTCTCCAAACTCTCAACATCTTTTTTGTGATATGGTGACCAAAATTGGCTGCAGTATTCCAGGTGTGGTCTTATTAATACCTCGTGTGATCTTGATTCTATGCCTCTGTTTATAAAACCCAGGATTGTATTAGCTTTTTGAAGATCAGTGGAAACTTTGCACCAGCCATGTTCAGGAAAGTGGCAGGGAAGGGAAAAATTTCATGGATGAAACTCATTAGCTCCGTTGCTGCTGCCCACTTTGAACATGCCATCAGGAGTTGTAGTTCATTCACATCTGGAAAACTGAGCTTTTTAAAAAAAAAACCGGCGCAAAATAAATGCTAGGCTATTCCTTTGGTTGCATTTCCAGATATGGCCAGTAGGTGGCGCGACTGCCATTCCTGTGGGTGAATATCTTACAAATCTGCCTCTAAGTCTGGGCAACGCCATTCCAGCCCTGTTTCTTTTCCCTAATGGTTAGCGGCAGGGATAGGCAACCTTGGCCCTTTTAGGACTCGTGGACTTCAACTCCCAGAATTCCTGAGCCAGCATGGCTCAGCTTGGAAACCTCTCCCTTTCCCCTCAGCATGGCTGGCTCAGGAATTCTGGGAGTTGAAGTCCACGAGTCCTAAAAGGGCCAAAGTTGCCTACCCCTGCCACTAACCATTAGGGAAAAGAAACAGGGCTGGAATGGCGTTGCCCAGACTTAGAGGCAGATTTGTAAGATATTCACCCACAGGAATGGCGGTCGCGCCACCTACTGGCCATATCTGCCTACCTCTGGGTTAGCCTGTTTCCTGGCCTGGAATTGGGGCGGGGGGGGGGGGGCGAGGACTGGGGGAAAGAACATGAAAAGGCCCGAGGAAAATTAATCTTATGGATTAGTGCAATACAGTAATTAATTAGGGTAAAAGGGACTGTTAGGAATACGTAAAGATGTGAGCATTTGAAACCTCAGAAACACAAGACCGAGGACCAAGTCCAGCTTCCTGCTCAGCCCGGGAATCCTAATTAAATGAAAACTTCGATGAGGAGAAGTTGACCTTCTCTTTCGGACTTTGCACCCACTGTGAAACTTTTCCAACAGTCAGGAAGATTTCCTCCCTGCCTTTAAATTAGCTCTATGATTATGGAACCAGAGAGAAGAGGACTCCTTCTGGGTGATCTGAAGAGCATTATCATCTCCTCACTTGTTCCTCTTCCTAGCAGACCCAACTCCTCCCATTTCTCCTCTTAAAACTTAGTTGCTTTATGGCTCTTCTTGGCCCCTGTTCCACTTTGGGTAAGTCCTTCCTGAAGCCTGGTATCCAGACCTGGAGAGAATATTTCAAGATGCACAGAGAGAGCCTCTGATTTCCCTTGATTGGGAAACTACACTTGTAATAATGCCGTTTAAAGCTGAGATTATATTTTTTGCAGACATCTTCAGCATGCAAATTGATTGTGGGCAGTTAATACACACCTTTAGATTTGTTCCCCGCAAGAAAAAGCCCCGTGTGGTTGAGAGATGGGGAGTGAGGGTGCACAAATGTCTGAGAGAGAGAGAAGCCAACTTCCAGGCTGGGTCTTGATTCCCACACCTCCGAATTGCTCCCCAAATCTGGCTACGGAGGCCTTTCCTATCATTCCTGAACTGCAACTTCCAAGGAAGATCTGAGAGCCTTTCTTTGCAAAGTAGGAGTTCAGAGGGTGGAGGGATTTCAGCCTGTCACACAAGGTAAGGAACCTGCTCTGGGCACAGTTTGCAAAAGTCCACATCACCATTCATGCCCTACTAGAGAATCATACCCAGCAGTTCGGAGCTTCTGAAGGGCAGATGACCAGGGGGGCAGTCGATGAAAAGCAGGGAGGCAGAAAGTCAGAAAATTGCTAGCAGAGGTGGGCAAAGGATAGTATGCGTATCAGCCAGGGGTGTGTGTGTGTGTGTGTGTGTGTGTGTGTGTGTGTGTGTGTGCACATGCACTTTGTACAATTGCTTTGCACAGGAGGACTGCATTTGAACAGTGGGAACTGGGCCAATACTTATGCAGTGAGTTCCCATTATGGGAACTTGAAACTCTACATATCTGGAAGTCCTCTTGTTCAAAAGACTACTTGAATTATGACTCTTTAGATTCATATTGGGTTTGCAATCAGTTGTTACTCTATATTCCAATAACTTCTTCACAAATACTATTACCAAAAAAGTTTGGTTTGATGATTAAAGGTACTGAATTAGAAGCTGGTGGACCATGATTTCTAATTCTCCCCTAGGAACAAAAAGAGTTAATTCACTCTCCCTCATCCTACTAACAAGCCACTTCTGAAAACTGCTTAGAAAACTGCAGGGCCTTGTTCCTGTTCTCACAGTCCAGGCTGTCAATCAATCAGAATAGAGCTGGAAGGAATCTTGGAAGTCTTCTAGTTCAACCCTCTGCCCAAGTAGGAGACCCTAGAACAGACATGTCAAATTCAAGACCTGGGGGCCGCATCCAGCCCACGATGGGTTTAGATCTGCCCTGCGGGGCCACCCTGGAGAC
>NW_015390062.1:0-9329 GCF_001527695.2 Protobothrops mucrosquamatus
TAATTTGGCGTGGGAGGATAAATTCCACATGGAAAGGTATATCTCCTTCTGGGAGACACAACAAATCAAATGGTCAAGTTTCCTTTTCTGAAGAACTAGAATGCTGATCAAACGGTTTTACTATGATGTAATATTAGAGAGAGAGAGAGAGAGAGAGAGAGAGAGAGAGAGAGAGAGAGAGAGAGAGAGAGAGAGAGAGAGAGAGAGAGAGAGAGAGAGAGAGAGAGAGAGGTTAAAATGTCCTTATAACTGCTATGAAGAATATCAGAAGCTACCTTTTTTTGTTTTCTATTTTTCTTCACCTTTTCTTGTTTTCTTTCTTTTTTGTCCTTTATGTTTGATTTTTTTTTACTTGCATCTTCTCTCCGTTATCTTAGTTTGCATTAATTTTTATCTTATTTATGTATTTATAAAATTTACCTCACGTCCAATGACTCTTTTAAAATTTTTAAAGAACACACACACACACTGCATTCACACATTAAAAACTGCTTTACTCGGAAGGTTGCCAAGATAGATAAAAAAGATGAAAGGAACTGACATTATGCTCTCCTGCTAATGAAAGTGGGACTATTAATGGTGCTAATCCCCACATGCATCCCATTCCTAAGTGATTGCCACATTGTGTGTGTGTGTGTGTGTGTGTGTGTGTGTGTGTGTGTGTGGACCAATTTCAGATGTAAACCTTAACAGATTCCACCCCCCTACGCTCTTTTATTTCCATTGCCTAGATTTTTTCAGTGCATGCAATAAACAAATCTAAATATGTCTCTATGAGAAACAGATTCACCCAAGATGGAAAAGTCATGGGGCATCATAAATTTGTAAATCACATTATGCTTAGAATGATGCTGGCACTGAGAAAGGGGAGAACATCCGGATGTCAAAAAACTAAGTAAAAATGCCAGTAACAGGTGACATTTGGACAGTGAAGAAGAAAAATGTAATACTGGAGGCAAGGAAAGAAATATAAAATAACAAGGCATTGCTTTGAAAGGCCAGTTGAAAGATTCCTAACGATATGCAGAGTTTTCCTCCCATTTCCTAGAACTATTTATTAGTGTAACAATACTAATTATAGTGTAGGTACTCCTGCTTGAGCGGGGGGGGGGGGGGGCTGGACTAGAAGATCTCAAAGGTCCCTTCCAGCTCTATTTTATTCTACACTAATAGTATAGTCCAAGTCCTTAAAAAAGGGTGGAGTTTATGGCTGGTAATTAAACTACGTCTACTTTTCCAAGTTATCATCTTAATATAGGCAGAAATAGCAAATCAGGTCCTTTCAAGTGTAGTAAAAAACGATCAGCATTATAGCCCTGTGATGCACACAACATGTGGGTCTAGGGAAGCAGGACCACAAATTCCACAGGGGAACAACAGTTCTGACCAAATAATTCTTCAAGTAATCACTGAAACAGCCCACAATGTTCCCAGAAAGAATTTTGTGGCACCTACTGAGTATATTCCACTTTATTTCTTACTTACAGTATCTTTTCTTTAAAAAGCCATTAACACAGCAACAATGAAAGGGGGCAAAGTGGTATGCAGGTATAAAGCATCCTAAAGCATAATGGTGTTACTGGGACAGGAAGAGTGTAGAATTAATCACGCTTTCAAATTTCCAGTTGATTACACAGCAAACCAATGTTTGGTTCTAAACCTTCAGCATTCAAGGTTTAAGTTATATTACAACAGATTCAAAATACTTTAACATGTTTATCAGTTCAATTGGTTTTACCAGTACAATTGGTGTAGGATTTCCTCTTGGTAAATGTATTTATTTTTTTAAATGCATAAAATTATATAAAAGTGATAAGACATGGAACACCAGTACAACTCTTTGTGGCTTACAACAGTATTTTTTCTCCTATTTATTTTTCCCCTCCGATTCTTTAATTTCTTTATGCAGAATGGAGTTGGAGAGACTGAATGGAGTTGAGCTTTTATCGGCTGGATGCCCTTCCTGATGCTTGCACGGAGTTCGTAGCAGATATTTTCTCTTTGCACCTGATAGAGAAATATATGCTGCTGCCTAGGATTGAACTCTCAACTTTCCGAGTGAGAGGCAAGTGTCTTCACCTCTAGGCCACCGCACTGCTTGGCTTACAACACTAATAACAGTACAGAAATGATAGAATGAAGGTGAATGAACAATGCAACTTAAAATACATCATCTCATAAGATGCTAGCCAGAGCATTTCAGAGCATGCACAATCCTATTGTGCTGAGGTAACCCAGGAGTAAATACAGTAAACAGTGGTTTGTAATTAAATGGTGGTTTATATTACAATATCTACAAATATATACTAGAAATAAAATACATATGCGTGGTGAAACAGCAAAGTCCAATACACAGCAATTACGGCAGTCAAATGGACGAGAGAGAAAGACTCCAGCAAAAAACTTCCCTTTTATACTGAGACTCTTAAAGGGATACACACACCTGCTGAGTCATTCCTATTATTGCATCATCCACATTACATTACATATTTACATAAGCTGTTTAGCTAGTAAATCATTAAACCTTGACAAACATAACCTAAAATCTAGGGGGAAAGCCATATTTTAATGCCTCTTTAAAATATGATAGGGGCCACAGGGATATCTGGGAGAACACCTGGACTATTCCAGAAAGGAGGCACAGTGACAGAAAAGGCCATCTTCCTGAGTCCCATTAGGTGACATTGTTTAATCAAGGGGGACCTAAAATGTGCCAACTCTGTCCAATTATACAGAATAAACTACCAGTTCTCAAATAGCTAGGCCCTAGGCATGAGGGCTTTATAGCACCCTGAATTGCATCTGGAAGCTAACAGCAATCAATGCAGTTTACAAACAACAAAACAAAAGAGATCAATTATGGCCTCTTTATGATCTACAAGGATAGGCTTGTAATAAGCCAAGTGACCGGGACCTGAATCTAGTTTCCCACCCAGAAACAAGCACAATCGTTGCACAAGGAGAATCTCTACAAATGCCTCCCTTCAACAGTACTATGAATCCACCCCCACCACCCCCACCCAAATTGTGCACCAATGCTGAATGGAGATGTGCTATCCCATCCAGAACTAAAAGTGGAAGTTCTCCAGAATCAGGTAGCCCAAACCCTGCTTGATCTTGAGAAGATTGAGCCTGACTCCATTTCTTCCCCATCCAAAGCGTCATGGTTTCCAGAAAGCAGGACCTTGATTTGGTTGAGTTGAGATGTACGATTGCTGGAGGATTTAAGTGAGCATCATCATGTAGATCAGGGTGTCCAGCCTTAGCAACTTTAAGACCTGTGGACTTCAACTCTGAGAATACTTCAGCCAGCATGGCTGTCTGGAGAATTCTGGGAGCTGAAGTCCACAAGTCTTACAGTTGCCAAGACTGGACACCTTGGATGTAGATGTTAAACAAGCCTGTGTAAAGGTCAAAGGAGAAAGAAATATCTCAACGAGGTTGGCCCTCATTGAGATATGAATGTGTTTATCCCATGCAGGTAAAAGAAAGATTTATAAAAAACATATTGCTTTCATAAACTAAGCACCCAAGAGCTGAAACTTTCCCCACACTTTAACTAAAAATGATCAGTGTGATATCATATCATAGGTAGCATGACAATGTATCAATCTAAAACCAAACAACACAGCAGAGAACCTTGGAATAGCATATAAGTATAAGGTATGAATAGGCCATTAGTCTCTCTCGAGGCAGAATCTGTTAATCATGTACAGGACTGTGTTTTTTGCCAGCCTTGTGCAGCAGAAGATCAAAATCAAAAACCCACAGTGGGGGAAGAAGCATTTAAAAGGGGTTAGACCTGCTGGCCTAAATGGATACTTCCAACAATGATTCTAACATTAAAACCATATTACAGAGCAAGGAGTCATAACCGAACACTGAGAAGACAAACTCTAAGCCAGACATTTCAAACACAAGGCCCGGGGGCCGGATGCGGCCCACGAAGTGGTTTCATGTGCCCCGCGAAGCCATCCTGGAAACAGTGAGGGAATGGCCCCCATTGCCTTGGCCCTGGCCCAGGTCGGCCGGGAGCCAATGTACAATTTTGTGGTGGCCATCTATGCTGAAACTCATTCAGTCTTAGCTCCACAAGGCCATCTAGAAACAGCGAGGAACCAGCCCCTGCTGCATCGGTCCCCCCCTGGGTGCATGCTGGGGAGGTGTCACCCTTTGTGAGGAATGAAGAAATGCACCATCGCCTGGAAGTGGCCAGCAAATGGCCCTCGCCTACTTCACATATCCGGCTTGATGGGCTCCGGCAGAGGGGTTTCAACAGGCAACGAGGCTCCTCCAGTGGACCATGCCTTGGCACTTGCCCCGGTTCCACTCCCTTCTGCCAGAGACCCTCAGATCTGTCCCATTCCTGCCCAGGCCCCCACAGGCACCCTTGAATCGAACGATGTAGAGCTGGCCATGCCCACCCAATAGGCCACACACCCCCGCCCCCCCCCCGAGGGCAACCGCAATGCTGATGCGGCCCTCAATGAAATTGAGTTTGACACCACTGCTCTAAACTAAAAAGACAACCCATGATTATGGATGCAACAATTAAAAAAAAGAGGAGGTAGTTCAACCAATGGTTCAATGTATACTTTAGAGGGATGTCCAATCTTGGCAACTTAATCCCTCTTTGAGGGAGATGGGCAGTCCAGATATGTGTGTGTGTGTTAGGCGCACACATGGACCTTCCCCCCATCTAACAGGAGCCCTGGTGATGCAGTGGTTAGAATGCAGGCAGCCTGGAGTTCGATCTAGATCAGCTCAAGGTTGACTCACCCTTCCATCCTTTTGATGTTGGTAAAATGAGGACCCAGATTGTTGGGGACAATATGCTGACATTGTAAACTGTCCAGAGTGTTCTGTAAAGCGCTATGGGGCAATATATAAGCCTAAGTGCTTTGGCTATGCTATTGCTATCTATCTAAACATAAATGTTAAGACTTGTGGGCTTCAACTCCCAGAATTCCCCAGCCAACACAGTCTTAAAGTTGCCAAGGTTGGACACCCCTGCTTTAGAGACTTGAAGATTAGGCAGGAAAGATGGCTATCTTTGCATCCAGAGACAATGTTCTAAATCGTTCGCATGCTCTTGCAAATTTAATCTTTCCTAGCCTTGGGGATATTGGCATCAAGAAACTCATTTATCTAGATTTCCTTTGAGTGGTCACCATAACATCCAATATGCATCCAGGCACAGTTGTTCACCTTTACTTGGCGAGAACTGAATCTTATCAGCCAAGTGGGCGTGGTGTCTGAGAGGACTGGGAAATGAAGTCCAAGATGTGAGCTTCAGGAAGGTGGTGGTTATTGTTCGGTCACTAAATCAGAATAACAGAGTTGGAAGGGATCTTGGAGGTCATCTTGTCCAACTCCCTGCTCAAGCAGGAGATCCTGACTTGTGGACTTCAATTCCCAGAATTCCTTAGCCAGGCATGCTGGCTGAGGAATTCTGGGAGTTGAAGTCCATAAGTCATAAAAGGGCCAGGTTTGAAGACCCCTGTCCCATATCATTTTAGACAAATGACTATCCAGTCTCCTCTTAAAAACTTCCAGTGTTGGAGCACCCAAAACTTCTGGAGGCAAGTCATTCCACTGTTTGATTGTTCCCACTGTCAGGAAATTTCTGTTTAATTTTAGGTTGTTTCTCTTCTTGATTAGTTTCCATCCATTGCTTCTTGTCCTGCCTTCAGGTGCTTTGGAGAATAGCTTGACTCCCTCTTCTTTGTGCCAGCCCCTGAGATACTGGAAGACTGCTATCATGTCACCCCAGTCCTTCTTTTCCTTAAGCTACATTAAACTACACCTACCCAATTCCTGCAACTGTTCTTTATATGTCTCAGCCTCCAGTCCCCTAATCATCTTTGTTGCTCTTCTCTTCACTCTTTCTAGAGTCATAAGATCTTTTGTTTTACATCATAGCAATCAAAACTAGATAAAGTATTCCAAACGTGGTCTTACCAAGGCATTGTAAAGTGGTATTAACTCTTCACGTGATCTTGATTATATCCCTCTGTTAATGCAGCCTAGAATTGCAGCTGCAATTGCAGTCCATTCTTTGCAATGCCAGGGACCAAAGCATGCCAAACACCCCCCCCCCCAGTTCTCCACCATCTCATAGAGTTGGGAAGATGATTACAGAAGCGTAATAGATGAATCCTTATTTTGGAGCAGGGCTTTTCAACCTTTTCACCCATTGTACCACTTTTAGGATATGGCAACATCCGAGTAGCACCAGTCGCCTAGCAAGGTGTCAAAAACATGATGANAAAAAAAAAAAAAAAAAAAAAAAGGATAAAAGTGATAAAGTACAGGTAGTCCTCAACTTACAACAGTTCACCTAGTGACTGTCCGAAGTTACAATGGCACTGAAAAAAGTGCCCCCCAAGCCACAGCCGAGCAAGACACCTGCCTGCCCACCCGGGGGCGCTCTTCCTCCTGTCTGAGGTTTTCATTCTTGTGAGCATTTCTGTTGAGGATTGGCAGCGGGGGTGGGGTGAGGGGGTGTTTGGTTTTTATTCTCCCCCCCTGTCTGCTGGGTGGTTGCAGCAGGTTTTGGTCACTTCACATGACCCCCAGAACACTGTGACCGTCATAAATATGAATCAATTGCCAAGCATCTGAATGTAAATCACAAGACCCTGGAGATGCTGCAATATTCCAGCTGATCATCGCTTCTTCTGGGCTTAGCAGAAGTGCCAGAATCAGTGCCGAGCTCCAGTTGGAGCCTGGTGCTGATCCTGGCGCTTCCGCTGAGCCCTGACAGCCCTGCAGCTCCAGCCGTCTCTCGCTCAGGCTTGTGCGGTGCTGCCACCAGTTCAGCTCATTCCCCTCCCCGCTACCACTTTTCTAGGATGGCTGCATACCACCTGCCAGGTGCCAATGTACCACAGGTGATACCCATACCACTGGTTGAAAAGCCCTGTTTTGGAGGATTCCTTTGGAGGACTCCTGTAGCTTCCTTATTATTTGGAATTGGAATTCAAGATCTTGTTGCTAGTAGAAATAAACATGCAACGTGAGATGCAAGGTTATGAATGGAACAAAAAGAGAAGTGTTGCCATGGCTAAACTAAAAGAAGAAATGATGGGGAAGAAAGAAAGAGGTGGCAGTTAAGGATATATGCCACCAACTGATTTTGACAAGTGTGTAGCAGGAAGGTTCCAAGTAAACACAGATGGATGCGACAGCCGTGTAAGAAACAATACACACACAAAAAATGAAAGAGATTGTCATTTTGTTCGTAGAAGTAATACGGACAGTCCTTGACTCACAATCACAACTGAGCCGAGAATTTTGCTCGTAAGCCAAGTCACTACGTGTTTCATGACATTGTTCAGTGAATTGTGTCATTGTTCAGTTGATTAAAACTTTCTGAAAGTAAGCAAACAAAGCGGGTCATTTTTCAATATGATCTATGCCCACATCACCATTTTCCGTCTTCCGTGTTCTTCTGCCCTTTTTTAAATTCGGTTAAAGTCGCTCACGTAAACCTCAGTTAAATGGTTTGCATTTGGTGGCATTAAGAGTAGACTGGCTGTTACATTGGTGCGCGTATGTATCAACGAATGTGAAACTGAATTAGAATCATTGCTCTACACCAGGGGTAGTCAACCTTGGCTCTTTTATGACTCGTGGACTTCAATTCCCAGAATTCCTGAGCCAGCTTAGCTGGCTCAGGAATTCTGGGAGTTGAAGTCCACGAGTCATAAAAGAGCCAAGGTTGACTTCCCCTGCTCTACACTTTTCAACCAACTTGGTCTGATTTTGAAAAGCCAAACAGGGTTGGTTGGATATGGTTAGTATTAGGTAGGAGCCTGCCAAGGAATCTCAGGATTGTAAAGTAGACTGGGAAGCCACCAAGATACAGTAGCCTTCCATCTGGGTAGTTTTGAGGAGCACGGATTGCTTCTGAACCTAGAAGGTCCACCCATATTTCACAGCTGAGATTGGTGGGTTATTTAGCTTTTTAGAAGCCCAAAACAATTGTCAGAGGCAGAGCGATTTCTGCTCCACAAAGCCGTACTGGACATATTAAAAAGAAAATGTCTGGAGAACATAACAAAAAGTTAGACAAGAAAAGCGAGAAACGGGTTGGAGGAGAGAAGAAGGTTGGCAGACACAAGAAAATATCAATAAAGGAGAATATTTGTAGCTCAGAGTTGAAGTATTTGTAGCTCAGAGCACCAGAAGGCAGGACAAGAAACAATGGATGGAAACTAATCAAGGAGAGAAGCAACCTGGAATTAAGGAGAAACTTCCTAACAGTGAGGACAATGAGCCAGTGGAACATCTTGCCTTCAGAAGTTGTGGGTGCTTCATCCCTGGAGGTTTTTAAGAAGAGACAAGACTTTCACTTGTCTGAAATTGTATAGGGTCTCCTGCTTGAGCAGGGGGTTGTACTAGAAGACCTCCAAGGTCCCTTCTAGCTCTATACTGATTGATTGAAATAAGGGGTCTTTGATGCTCTCTGAGATTGGTTGTTTTCTTGCAGATGGTTTCATTACCCAAACTAGATAACATCATCAGTGCACTGAAGATGTTACCTAGTTTGGGTAATGAAACATCTGCAAGAAAACAACAAAGCTCAGAGAGCCTAATATACTGGCATTAAGTCATTAAGAGAAGGTTGGAAGGAAATGCTAGAAGTAGTAAGAATGACTCTCTAGAGACACTGAGGTGTTGGAAGAAAAGTCTTCATCGTGGTTCATCCAAGCTGGGAATAAACATGGCAACTGCTTTGGGAAGAAGGTTGTACTTTATTGGAGAGGAGAGCCAGACAGAAAGATAGCTCTGGCAGAAAAGAGCGAACACATGTAGGGAGTGGGTTTTTATACCCTCTGGAGACTTTTGTTTGTGGAGTTGTTCCTGTGGCATGAACTTTGACCTGAGTCTGAGTGTGCCTTTCTGGTATTCTGATGGTGATGGGTTAATCTTATTATGTCCAAAGGTCATATCCTGCTTCCCTGGGGCTGATGACTCTTACAGTTTGGATGGGGTATGTAGATTTTAGGTCTTTGTCTTCTTAATCTCCTAGCTCCCTGGATTTACATCTGTATCTCTAGAGCTGGTTTCTGCTTGGGGGAGGGAGACTTGGGGCTATTAAAAAAACTGGGCATGCTTTCCTGCTTCTTTAAGATCCTTGGAGGAAATATATTTTTCTGCCCTTTTAATATTTCCTTCTCTGAGGGGCTGACTTCCCACAGAGGGAAAGGTCAAGAGACCATAGACAGACGTGCCTCCAAGAAAACCTTGGGTACCTTTTGATACTTCCTTATCAATTCTAACAGAACTTGTGCAGAACTTGTACTGCGGTTATTTATAAGCAA
>NW_015390062.1:12544-18108 GCF_001527695.2 Protobothrops mucrosquamatus
AATATACAGCAAGTTATCATCTTGATACCACTCGATCAAATCTGAATTACATTTAAATTTAATCAAATTTGGCTTTTATCCTGCCCCACCTGTTTGTTAATCTCATTTTGACTACATTTCTGGGATGCGCCCAGATTTTGGTGCTTGTGGGAAGTCAAAAGAATTCATTTTTTACTATGTACCAAAGCTTCACAGATTTATCTGTCGTGTTCTTAGAAGGAATAAGAAATTATCCATTTTGGCATCAGCTGCTGAAACTATAAGCTTCAGCTTTTGGCAACTTCTGTTTTCTACACTTTCTCATTTAATGTTACTCATTCCACATACTAATTCCGCATACTTTCCATGACTGTATTTTTAGCATGGGGGCATGAAATAAAAGTGAGAAAGAGAAGAGAAAGAGAAATCAGCTAAAGGACACGCTGTATCTAGAATATATGCAGAACACACAAGGATTATAAATGGATGCTATTTGGAGGCTGTGTCCAAACTCAGGGAAATATAAATATATTAAACGTTACTACAAACTTACAACAGGTCATTTAGTAACCCTTCAAAGTTACAACAGCATTGAAAAAAGTTACAGTTATTACAGTTTTTCACACTTATGACTGTTGCAGCATCCCTGTGGTCACATGATCATAATATTTATGGTGGTTAGACCATCCTGGAGTCAAGTGATTGTCTTTTGCGACCTTCTGACAAGCAAAGTCAATGGGGAAGCCAGATTCACCTAACAACTGTGTCACTAAGTTAACAACTGCAATGATTCACTTAACAACTGTAGCAAGAAAGGTCATAAAATGAGGCAAAACTCACTTAACAAATGTCTCACTTAGCAACATAAATTTTGGGCTCGATTGTGGTCGTAATTTGAGGACTACCTGTATTCTGATCTAATCCGCAACAGAAATTCTGTAATTTATCAAATCTTAGCGGAAAGGTAAAAAATTTTAAGAGTCTGACTGTCAAGCAATGGAAAATCAGGAGATTCAGACAGTTCAAATGAGTACAAAGATTTATTGCAAGCTTAAGCTGTCTATAAGAATCTGTCCAACTAACAGTCAAGGGAAATGAGCGGGAGATAAGAAGAAATTCAAGGTGGGCTGGACTAAGATCTCCTGCAGATGCGAAGAGACTTGAGACTTATGATGTGTTTGACCCCTCCCTCGGGCTCAGCCTGGTCATCTCCTACACTAGGTGAATCAGTCAGTGGTGTTTTTGCTTTATTTGCCATTTATCTCACTTATTTTGTTTTTGTTTTTGGACATAGGTTTGATTGGGTCTTAGTGAAGACTACTCCAACAGGAAAATACAGGTAGTCCTCAACTTATAAATCTTAGTAATTTTGAGATGAAGGAGTTTAGCATTTAAAGTGAGTGACTGACCCGAAGTCACCCAATGGGCTTTCAATCCTAAAATAGTAATAGAATTCATGGTATCTTAGTTTTGTAGTCCAGCATCTTCACCATTACACCAAACTGGATCTCTAATATGTTGTGGGTGGAAGTTATATTAAACTAAGTTTGATTTGCTGAAATAAGTTCTCTCTGTTTCCTTTTTATCTATAAAAAGTCCACTTAAAAAACTCCATGCATTTATATATTTATTCATTCATCCGCAAAGCAAATTTGGGAAGAGACCCTTGACATTTCAATTTCAAATAGAATTTTACTTCTATTTTCTATCTCCCTTCCTCCATAAGTGCATGCCAGCAAGTCAAACATATCCATTTAAGAAAGTAATTCTCAGACAGAGCAGGTGGAAGAAAAGCTGAGCCAAAACAATGACACATTTTTCAGCTTTTCAAAAATGTATAATTAAATACTTTCTTCCTGTAAAATATTAAACTGGAAGAGAACTACACCACTGCACATACTTCCAGCAAAAACGGAGTGGGCATGAGTCACTCAAATGTTTTTAGTACAGAAGTACTTTTTTAAAATATATGTTTCAGATCACATAAAGCTCTGTGAATGAGCAAGAACACATTCAGGTAAAATAAAGGGGGAATTAACTTTCTAATTAATTTAGAATTAACTTTCTAAGGCATTGTTGTGGCTCCGTCTTGTGAGCCCCTCTTATCGGAGAAAGAAGGCTCCGAACATGAAGGAGAGGAGACGGCCAGGCCTCCCTCTCCAGGACCCTCCTCTTTGGCAAGGCCTCAGGTGTCTCCCGACGGAGAAGAGATTGGCCAGGAGCCAGGTGGTTCTGAGATTGGCCAGGAGCCAGGTGTTTCTGATAGTGATGAAGATACGTTGTGGCTGGATCCACGCCAGCATAGGAGCGACAAGCGTGCGCAGCAGAAAAGGAGACGTGCCAGAGATTAAGCTGAGTCACTGGACCACACCCCACAGGCTATAAAAGGGAGGGGGTGGCCATTTGGACTCTGTGACGGACAAAAGCTGAATCTCTGGTGAAGTAGTTTGCTGTGGACTTAATTTCCTAACTGTGTGTATTGTTTTTTGTTCTCTGAGTAAAAGTCTTGGCAGGCAGCTACGGAGCTGCTGCCAAGTTTTCTTATCTGTGGATTGGAGTGTGGAGAAGTTCTTTAACCCACGGCTGGCTGTTTGGGTGGGTGTGTCCGACGGGGACAGAACAGGCATGGGTGTCAAACTCGATTGCGTCACGTGGCATATTGTGATGTATCGCACCATTTTTTGCCTTTGCAGAGTGTTAAGTGTGTAATTTGAATGGTCACTAAACAAATGGTTGTAAGTTGAGGACTAGATATATTTTGGAACTCTGAATATGAATGGTCAACTCTTGAGGAGGCATTAAGATTTGTTTTCATGGCACTAATGTGGAAATGGCTGTATACTGCCTTGTCTTCAAGTCAATTTGCATTCTCGGATGAAGAGCCTTACCAAGACAATGGTCAAACAAGAGTTTGAACCTGGGTCAAGCAAACAATTTGAAAAAATGTTTCAAATCTCTCCCAATTCACACACAGATAAGATAAAGAAGCAAAGGAGAGGCACATTCAGACTTGCAAATTTCTGGTGTTTATAGGTGTTTCAACAAAAGGAATCCTGTTCTATATGGCATTGGTTTCTTAATCTAGTCTATCTTGAAGAAACATCTAGTGATCTTCCTTCATCATGTCTATGGAGATTCTCAATCATCCAGGTCATGGTTGTCCCAAAGGTGCTTTTTTTCCCCCCAAAAGGCAACTGGACTTTTTTTTTCCTTTGAAAACATTTCACTTCCCATCCAAGAAGCTTCTTCAGTTCTAATTAACTGGTGGTGGGGAATGGAAGGATTTGCAAAGATGTGCAAAGAATATAAATCTTCACCAAATAGTTAGAACTGAAGAAGCTTCTTGGATGAGAAGTGAGACATTTTCAAAGGGAAAAAAACCAAGAAAGACCAGTTGCCTTTTGAAGAAAGAAAAAAAAAGCACCTTTGGGATTTCCTTCAGTATGTTTCAGGAACTAAGATATACTAAAATCATTTCCTATTCCTTAGAGCTATGTTAAACTGAATAAGAATAGAGTAAGAATAAAATACGATAGGGTGAATTTCAATACACATATTTGAATGCTCTGAATTTAATTTAATGGGGAAGGAGGTAAAGGGGAATTCAGCCTTCTTTTAAAATAAAGTTAAACCTTGCTCTGGAATGTAAAGTGAAATTAAATGTTTAGCTCTTGTAGGCAGAGAGGGGAAAAAAAGTTTTATTACATAATCCTACAATAACCTTCAAGGCCTGGAAACAGACTTTTCTAGAAAGGGATTATTTTAATCTCTTTTTAAAGCCAACCTCATGATTTGGGGGGGAGGTTGTGGGAGCAAGCCCACAGGATAATTGGAAACTTCAGTTTTTCATGGAATAAATTTCTAAGCACAGACTCTTTCCTTCCCTCCTTGCTAGCTTCCAAGTATAATAATAATAATAATAATAATAATAATAATAATAATAATAATAATAATAATAATAATAATAATAAAGTTGGAAGGGACCTTGGAGGTCATCTAGTCCAACCCCCTGCTCAGGCAGGAAACCCTATACCAGCGGTTCTCAACCTATGGGTCGCGACCCCATTTGGGGTCGATCGACCATTTCACGGGGATCGCCAAGCAAGGCTGTCCGCCATTTTTTTCCCCTTTTCCGGCGGGTGCCTTACCTCCCTTGGGCTGGGCCAGCTGGTAGTCGGCCTGCTCCGTCTCTGCCGCTTGCCAGATACGCCTTGGCCGGCGCAGGGGGCGGAACCAAGCATGCGCGGTGCTCCCGGGCAGGGAAAGTCCTCGACTTACGACTGGTTGGGTAGTCCTCGACTTACGACCGTTTTAGTCCTCGGCTTACGACCGGTTTAGTCCTCGACTTATGACCAGTTTAGTCCTCGACTTATGACCGGTTGGGGGGTCGCGGCATTAAAAAGGTTGAGAACCACTGCCCTATACCATTTCGGACAAATGGCTGTCCAGTCTCTTCTTAAAAACCTCCAGTGTTGGAGCATTCACCGCTTCTGGAGGCAGGTTGTTCCACTGGTTAATTGTTCTAACTGTCAGGAAGTTTCTCCTTAGTTCTAGGTTGCTTCTCTCCTTGATTAGTTTCCATCTGTTGCTTCTTGTCCTGCCTTCAGGCGCCTTGGAAAATAGCTTGACTCCCTCTCTTCTTTGTGGCAGCAATCCACTTAACGTGATTACAATCAACTTCAGCTTTTTTTCTCTTTTTTTTTTTAAACTCTCAAGTATCTCTGCTCAGATTCTACCTTACAAGGACTACTTTCCAGGCCAGACAGGACTTCCTTTTAATCGTGGATTCTCTCACATTGATTCATAGTTTTATCAACATCCCAACCCAGATTCCTTCTATATTAACGGATACTAAATGTTTGGATTCCCCCATTTTTGACCCTTAAGGTTTTCCAATGATACAGTTATCAACACAACATCAAGGCTGTCAAAGCCCCTTAACAGAACTCATCTGCTGCTCATTTCTTGGCTACTGCCAAGACCATCTATTTCCATTTCAGTTCCAGGCCTTACCCCAAAGCAATGTTACACATAGATGTGAGATCAATTAAAGCAGATGTTAAGCCTGTTGCCTATTGTATCCATGCTGTGCATTTCCAAATAAAGATGCCAACAAAAGACCTCCCTCTCATTGGAAAGTAGCCGTACTTTCATATAGTAAGTTGTGGATCTGCAATGTATTTTATTTGCAGCTTACATGGTTGAAGTCACCAAAACTGTGCCACAGGCTCCAAGAAACCTATTTGACTTATTTCTCTGGCCCCTCCAGGATCTATACCCAATCCGATTATTACTTGGGTTGTTTTAGGAGGGCTATGCCACTATAAATGTCATTAGGGAAAAGGCTACCCCTTCCCTTATGGCAGACATGTCAAACACAAGGCCTGGGGGCCGGATGCGGCCTGCAACGTGGTTTCATGTGGCCCGCGAAGCCATCCTGGAAACAGTGAGGGAACGGCCCCCGCTGCCTTGGCCCTGGCCCAGGCCAGCCGGGAGCCAATATACAATTTTGTGGTGGCCATCTGTTGTGGCTCCGTCTTGTGAGCCCCTCTTATCGGAGGAAGAAGGCTCTGAACATGAAGGAG
>NW_015390062.1:18465-19802 GCF_001527695.2 Protobothrops mucrosquamatus
CTCTGGCGAAGTAGTTTGCTGTGGACTTAATTTCCTAACTGTGTGTATTGTGTTTTGTTCTCTGAGTAAAAGTCTTGGCAGGCAGCTACGGAGCTGCTGCCAAGTTTTCTTATCTGTGGATTGAAGTATGGAGCAGTTCTTTAACCCTTGGCTGGCTGTTTGGGTGTGTGTGTCCGACGGGGACAGAACAGCCATCTATGCTGAAACGCATTCAGTCTTAGCTCCATAAGGCCATCTAGAAACAGCAAGGAACCAGCCCCTGCTGTGTTGGCCCCGCCCCCTGGGTGCATGCTGGGGAGGTGTCATCCTTTGTGAGGAATGAAGAAATGGACCATGCCTTGGCGCTTGCCCCGGTCCCACCCCCTTCTGCAGAGACCCTCAGATCTGTCCCACTCCTGCCCAGACCCCCCCAGGCACCCTTGACGCGAACGATGTAGAGCTGGCCATGCCCACACAGTAGGCCACACCCACTCCATCCACGCCCACCCAGTAGGCCGCACCTACCCTGGCCACACCCACCTGCCCCCCCGAAGGCAACCGCAATGCTGATGTGGCCCTCAATGAAATTGAGTTTGACACCCTTGAACTATTGGTTCATTTCCTGACCATAAACACTGTAAGGCAGTTTTGTAGGGTTCCTCCAGAGTTGTGGCAATTAGAAAAAATTCCAGATATGTCTACTGGTGAAGAAGGTTGGGAATCTCTGAGTAAGGATTGAGACAATAATTGCAACAGAAGAGAGTATTTCTAGCTCAGGGATGAACTATGGGATCCTTGGTGCTCTCTGAGCTTGTTTGTTTTCTTGCAGTCATTTCATGACCATTACCAAATTTATCAATGAAAGGTTTGCCAGGAAACAACCAAGCAGAGTGCACCAGGGACCCCAGTAATTGTATTATGCCATGGTCAGAGAAACATAACACAATTGTTCTGTGTGCCCTCACCCTTAAATAACACAAAAGAATATAGCAGAAATGAACTCTGTATACAAAAATACAGCAGACATGAACTTGGGATAAAGACACTGAGTGGACAACCATTTGTCTGAAATATAAGGCAGATTTCCCCAAACCTTCTGGGTTGGCAGCCCAGAGTGTGGGGGGAGGGGGGAAAGGGGATGCTTTTATGGGCGGGGTAGGTGCGTGTGTGTGGTACACGAGTGGCCGCACCGTTCACGGCAATGCTTGCATGAGTGGGGCTACAAGCGTCTCCAATGAGGCTTGTGCGAGTTTGGTCACGAGCATCCGCAACGAGGTTCACGTGAGTGGGGCTGCAAACGCCCCCGATGATTCTTGCACAAGTGGGCCTATGAACTGATGCTTGCGTGAGTGGGACCG
>NW_015390062.1:20609-24620 GCF_001527695.2 Protobothrops mucrosquamatus
CCAAGGTCCCTTCCAACTCTGTTATGCTGTTATTCAACCATGAGGTCACCTTTCTTGACTTACGATGTTGCTTTACTATTCATGGGTATATTCCAAGTGATAAGGGCTATCAGAAAGTTTCTACCTCTATGAAGGGGTGCAAGAAAAGTACTCTCTAGCTATCTCAGCACCCCAGGGGAATTCATTGAGAACAGAATCACAAGGTGACAACGAGGGTCAAACTACACGTTACTTTAAAACCATTGCCTCCTCTTCCTCCTCCTCCTTCTAGCGTTTCTTAAATTGTGGTCTTAGGACCTCTGGGTGTCCCCCAAGATGCTCCCAGTGACCCTTGAAATCAAATTCATTTGCCAGATATTGAAGATATTTGCCAAAGCATAAAGTAATCACACTTCACATCATCTGTTTTTGTTAAAAATAGTTTTTCATGAACAAGATTTATGTTAATACCTAACAATTTGATTTTTACACAAGTCAATAAATATTCAACGGAATCATCATTTTTTAATTTTTTTTAATACATATATGTTAATAAATATTACCCATATAAAAAAGTAAAGGTAAAGGTTTCCCCTGTTCCAGGTGTGTCCAGCTCTAGGAGGGGTGATCCGCATCTCCGTTTCTTTGCTGAGGGAAGCCAACGTTGTCTGAAGACATTTCCGTGGTCATGTGGCCAATGTGGTGTGTGCTGAAGATCGTGGAATGCTGTTACCTTCCCACCAAAGTGATACCTATTTATCTACTCACGTTTACATGTTTTAGAACTGCTAGGTGGATAGGAGCTGGAGCAAGTAATGGGAGCTCACCCCATCGCGTGGCGCTCGGGTGTCAAACCAACTGACAGGCACAGCGTCTTTAACTGCTGAGCTATCCTGCTGATATAAATAAAAGCTTTTACCAGGGTCCTCCATCGTTTTTAAAAGTCTGGGAAGTTGTGCAAAGAGGAGAAGGTTGAAGAAACACAGCTCTGGACCAGGGCTTTTCAACCTTTTCACCCATTGTACCACTTTTAGGATATGGCAACATCCGAGGAGCACCAGTCGCCTAGCAAGGTGTCAAAAACTTGATGACCCCCCCAAAGAAGGAAAAAAGTGATAAAGTACAGGTAGTCCTCGACTTACAACAGTTCACTTAGTGACTGTTCGAAGTTACAATAGCACTAAAAAAAAGTGCCCCCCCAAGCCACAGCCGAGCAAGACACCTGCCTGCCCACCCGGTGGCGCTCCTCCTCCTGTCCGAAGTTTTCACTGTTGTGAGCATTTCTGTTGAGGATTGGCAGTGGGGGTGGGATGGGGTGGGGGGTGTTTGGTTTTTATTCCCCCCGTCTGCTGGGTGGTTGCAGCAGGTTTTGGTCACTTCACATGACCCTGGGACACTGTGACCGTCATAAATATGAATCAGTTGCCAAGCATCTGAATGTAAATCACAAGACCCTAGAGATGCTGCAATATTCCAGCTGATCGGCGCTTCTTCTGGGCTCAGCAGAAGCGCCAGGATCAGCGCTGAGCTCCAGCTGGATCCTGGCGCTGATCCTGGTGGAGCTGAGCCCTGACAGCCCTGCAGCTCCAGCCGTCTCTCGCTCAGGCTTGTGCAGTGCTGCCACCGGTTCAGCTCATTCCCCTCCCCCGCTACCTCTTTTCTAGGATGGTCACGTACCACCTGCCAGGTGCCAATGTACCACAGGTGGTACCCGTACCACTGGTTGAAAAGCCCTGAGTTAGACACAACAATATTGAAAGTCTGGGAAGTTGTGCAAAGAGGAGAAGGTTGAAGAAACACAGGTCTAGACTAACTGCTTAGTGCAGGAAGAGGTTTTAACTCTTCATCCAGAACGAGCTTCTTAAACCTTCAGTTTGCTCTCTTTACTTGATCTGAGTTGAGTAATCTGAGTTCCCAGGGGAAGGAATGGGAAAGATTTGAAGGCCTGATACGGATTCTAATTAAAGCATATTTTTCATGAAGGAAAATTGGGGGGGAAGCTTATGCTTGAGCAATTAAGCAGTTTTCCAAATGATTTCAATTTTCAACCTGTCCGGTCATGACTAAAGACCAACCAAACCCATAGTTTTAAGCCTCCAGCAAATCCAGTCAAGGTGTTATACTCAATTCCTTGGGCTTCAGATGCTGTGAAGTCAAGTAGAGTTCATTCTTTCCCAGCCTCTTTCCCACATAAGATGATGAAATTAATGGGACAGGCATCAAATTACGTGAGATCAGAACTTTTAAAAATGCTCAACACATGAAGTGTTTTTTTTGGAAACCTTTCCTATTACCATAACCTAAAACCAAAGATACAGCTCTGGGATCATTGCAGCACTATATATTTAATTTACGCAATATGCTTTGGCAACATTAGGGGACTGGAGGCTAAAACATATAAAGAACGGTTGCTGGAATTGGGGATGTCTAGTCTAATGAAGAGAAGGATGAGGGGGGACAGGATAGCAGTGTTCCAATATCTCAGGGGCTGCCACAAAGAAGAGGGAGTCAAGCTATTCTCCAAAGCACCTGAAGGCAGGACAAGAAGCAAAGGATGGAAACTAATCAAGGAGCGAAGCAACCTAGAACTAAGGAGAAATTTTCTGACAGTTAAAACAATTAACCAGTGGAACTACCTGCCTCCAGAAGCGGTGAATGCTCCAACACTGGAGGTTTTTAAGAAGAGACTGGACAGCCATTTGTCTGAAATGGTATAGGGTTTCCTGCCTGAGCAGGGGGTTGGACTAGATGACCTCCAAGGTCCCTTCCAACTTTATCATCATCATCATCATCATCATCATCATCATCATCATCATCATTATTATTATTATTATTATTATTATTATTATTATTATTATTATTATTATTATTATTATTATCTGGATCATCGCACAGTCAGCCAGATGTTCAGACTGGATTTGGCATATTATTATTATTGTTATTGTTATTGTTATTGTTATTGTTATTGTTGTTGTTGTTGTTGTTGTTGTTATTATTATTATTATTATTATTATTATTATTATTATTATTATTATTATTATTATTATTATTATTATTATTATTATTATTATTATTATTATTATTATTATTATAACATAATCTACAATGTTAGTATGGATCTGTGATGGCCAGATCCATACAAGAAGAAACAATTACTGGTCTCCTACAACCACAATCTCTCCTTTTTTTAAGTCTAACCTAGCATACTATAAAAACTCAGAAACTTTGTTTCATGAAATCGATGAAGCTGTTACATTTTCTGCTGTTGAACCTTCAGAATGGGGTCTTTAATGAACTGCACGGATGACTTACTGTGGTGGTGGATTGTCACTTTCTATGCATCTATGAATATTGGCAGCAGGAAGCTACTGAAACACCAGTGGCCTGAATGATTCTCAAAAGAGGGCTAATGACCAGATAACTGTAAGGAATATACATTCTTCCATCCTCTACCATTCCATCAGAACTAAAGAAGCTTCTCGGATGAGAAGTGAAATGTATTCAAGGAAAAAACAAAGTCCAGTCGCCTTTTGAAAAAGCATCTTTGGGACAACCATGACCTGGATGACATAGACCAGGAGTAGGCAACCTTGGCTCTTTTATGACTCGTGGACTTCAACTCCCAGAATTCCTGAGCCAGCCATGCTGAGGGGAAAGGGAGAGGTTTCCAAGCTGAGCCATGCTGGCTCAGGAATTCTGGGAGTTGAAGTCCACGAGTCATAAAAGAGCCAAGGTTGCTTACCCCTGACATAGACATTTAACTGAAACACTGAAATTCAACTCCTTCTTTTCTAGGAAGCTATGAATATTGGCAGTAGGAAGCTGCGATCCTGAAATAGGGGAAATTCATGCCTCTCCTTCTCTCCCTGTGCTTTTGTTCTGCACACTCATCGTAGGGAAAGAAAAAAAACAGGACTGTAGCAAAACAGAATGAAACATGCATGCAAGATTTCAATGCTATAGGAAGGAAGGAAGGAAGGAAGGAAGGAAGGAAGGAAGGAAGGAAGGAAGGAAGAAGGGAGGGAGGGAGGA
>NW_015390062.1:25932-52432 GCF_001527695.2 Protobothrops mucrosquamatus
GTCTTGCCCAGTGTGTGTCCCTAGCAGTGTAGCAGTGAACACAGTTGTCAAATGCTTTGAGTCAGGCACTGTTCCCGCCTGTCAAAAGGAACCGAACAACCAATCTATGCCGTGGTCACCAGGCAAGGAAATCCTGTGGTGACAAACCCGTCTGCCAATTTTTTGTGACAGGAAAGAGATGCTGATCCGCCATAGAAAATCCGAGAGGCCCCTTCATTAATTTATCAGCAGCTCCAAATGCTGGGAAGACCATCTGTTCAGTGAGGGAACGGAGCCCAATCTGTCAGCAATTTCTAATCTTAATTGCTGAATTAGACGAGCCTAAACTGGAGCAAATTGGTTACTGAGCGATTCGTATGAGTGTCTGCTGAAACCTGACATTCTCTATTTCTTGTTTTGAAAAGTTCTCCGGTCCAAAATATTCCTGAAATGTTGTGTGCACAACTCGACACTGGCGAAGTTTTCTTAAAAAGAGTAACCAAAAACTAAAGTTAACTGATGTGAAAGTATTATTGAATGCATTTTAATCCACTAATAAACGCTATTTCCTAGTGAGCAGATTCTAATTAAAAGTATGCATCCTATAACAAACTTGGCATTTCGGACTACACTGCTCTAATTTAAAGCAGACAGAAGTTTTTCCTAACTAGACCCCTTTGACTTCTTTTCCTCCTCAAATAATTGGCTGTCTACCTGTACCAAAGGTGCTTTTTCAAGAGGCAACTGGACTTTCTTGTTTTTCTTTGAAGATGTTTCACTTCTCATCCAAGAAGCTTCTTCAGCTTCTTGGATGAGAAGCGAAACATCTTCAAAGAAAAACAAGAAAGTCCAGTTGCCTCTTGAAAAAGCACCTTTGGGACAACCAAGATCTGGATCAGGGCTTTTCAACCAGTGGTACGGGTACCACCTGTGGTACATTGGCACCTGGCAGGTGGTACGCAACCATCCTAGAAAAGTGGTAGCGGGGGAGGGGAATGAGCTGAACGGTGGCAGCACCGCACAAGCCTGAGCGAGAGACGGCTGGAGCTGCAGGGCTGTCAGGGCTCAGCGGAAGCGCCAGGATCAGCGCCAGGCTCCAGCTGGAGCCCGGTGCTGATCCTGGCGCTTCTGCTGATCCCAAAAGAAGCGCCGATCAGCTGGAATGTTGTAGCATCTCCAGGGTCTTGTGATTTACATTCACATACTTGGCAACTGATTCATATTTATGACAGTCACAGTGTCCCAGGGTCATGTGAAGTGACCAAAACCTGCTGCAACCACCCAGCAGACGGGGGGGGAATAAAAACCAAACACCCCCCCACCCCACCCCCACTGCCAATCCTCAACAGAAATGCTCACAAGAAAGAAAACCTCGGACAGGAGGAAGAGCGCCGTCGGGCGCTGTCTTGCTCGGCTGTGGCTTGGGGGCGCTTTTTTCAGTGCCATTGTAACTTCGAACAGTCACTAAGCGAACTGTTGTAAGTCGAGGACTATCTGTACTTTTATCACTTTTTTCCTTTTTTTTTTTTTTGGTCATCAAGTTTTTGACACCTTGCTAGGCGACTGGTGGTACTCGGATGTTGCCATATCCTAAAAGTGGGACAATGGGTGAAAAGGTTGAAAAGCCCTGATCTGGATGATTGAGAATCTCCATAGAGATTTATCTACCTGTACATTTTAAAACATAACAGAAAATTTGGATTTTCATTGCAAACCTTAAGTTTGCACTCATGCCTACACCATAAATATATCTATTCAGTACTATGCACCAGCTGCAGATAGATATAGAGATAGATAGATAGATAGATAGATAGATAGATAGATAGAGAGAGAGAGAGAGAGAGAGAGAGAGAGAGAGAGAGAGAGAGAGAGAGAGAGAGAGAGAGTGATTGTAACATAGGGCAGCATTTTCAACCTAGATCTGTTCAAATAGGTTGGATTTAAATTCCATGAGTCTCTGCCAGCATGACTATTGCCAATTCTCTTTTCGGTATAATATGAAAAGTTATTATAATTACACCAAGAAGATAATGCTAGTGATTAAAACACAGAGATAATCAAACATCTTGCCAGGAAACCATCCTAGACCTAGAACTAAGGAGAAATTTCCTGTTAGAACTGTCAGTTAGAACAATTAATCAATGGAATGGATTGCCTCCAGAAGTTGTGGGTACTCCAACACAGGTGGTTTTTAAGAAACAATTGGACAACCATTTGTCTGAAATGATATAGGGTCATCTGCTTGTGCAGGGGTTGGACTAGAAGACCTCCAAGGTCCCTTCCAATTCTGTTATTCTATTAAGACAGTGGCGGTTATTCTGTCCTTTCGCCCCCATTTTATTCTTACTAGAGCTTAGATTGATACATTAGATCCGTGTTTTTCAACCTTGGCAACTGCGGACGTCAATTCCCAGAATTCTGGTATTCTCCCAATTTGTTCCAGAATTCTGGATTTCTCTCAGCTTGCTGGCTGGGGAATTCTAGGAATTTAATTCCACATCTCTTAAAGTTGCCAAGATTGAGCAACATTGGACTAGACTAAGAAAGTAAACTGTTCATCCAAAATAGCCAGTGAAAACAGAATGATCCCAACTTTTCTTTGTGACCATAAATTTTTCAACAGATAAAACAGCCAGTCCAGGAAACACGTACCAATGCTCAACATACAGTACAACACCCTGCTATTAATTTTTTATCTTTTCCATGATCAAGGCATTCTTTTCTTTGTAATATATGGTAGATAGCAGACATTCCAATAAATTAGCTGTTGAGCTCCGGAGAAGAATAAACTAATTTTCTACTTTAAATTTAGTTCTCTTACAGGGTCACCACGGAGATGACTAATTTATCTTGCATGCTTACAGGTATATAGATATTTCTCTCTGATTGTTATTCTTAGCAACACATCTTGAAAGGTGTATATTTAATAAAAGACCCCCTACTGGGCTAAGAATAGCTTTCCATTTGCTTGTTTGCTTAATTTGGTTGCTGAATTAATCTATTCTCTGGTTCATGCAATAAACTGCACCATGTTTTTACGCTAGAAAAGGCAAGGAACCAAGCTTAGTGTATTACGTGAAGGCAGTTACTACACAGTTACTACTGTAGATCTTTAACAGGCCTAGTTAGAGGAAAGCTACCATACATTTCCAGGATGGCAAATCCTGACTTTCAAGTCAGTGCTTGCCGAGTTTCAGAACTCTGGAGGAAGTTACACTTTTCCCTTCTGAACAGACTTACTTTTTTTTTTTTTTAAAGAAAAATACTGTAATTTGTTTTTTTAAAACATGGTGGCACGTTTATACAATGTATAGGTATGAAACTTTTGTTCTTGTTGTTGTTGGCTTTGATTCAAGAGCTTCCTGCTAGAAACTCTTGAAAACTGTCATGGGTGATACTTTTTTTTTTCCTCATTTCCTCTGAACACTCATATCTGATCAGGGCAAGTTTCAAAAGAACAAAACTAACAACTGCTTAGCAGAAACTAATGAGTTCTACTTCCCTTTTGCTCTTGACTAAACTGATATATGGACCAGATGTTTCATAGTCAAACCTCATGCTAAGCATTGGCTAGATTTCTTACTGCATTAAACAGGGTTATCCGATTTAAGGTGCAAGCTTCTGACATAGCATAATGCATTGAATAAGCCCTGTTTTTGTTTAATATGAGTGAGAACCAGCTAGTCTGCACTCGTCCACTCAGTTAACGAGGAAGCAAGAATAATCAAACCCAGAAACCTACTTATGACTACAATTGAGCTCAACATTTCTGTTGCTAAGTGAGACAAGTGAGTTTTGCCCCCCTCTTACGACCTTTCTTGTCACAGTTGTTAAGTGAAGCACTGCAGTTATTCAGGTAGTAACATGCTTGTTAAGTGAATCTGGCTTTCCCACTGACTTTGCAACGATTGTGTGAAAAATAGACATAAGTCACTTTTTTTTTTTTTAGCGCTGTTGTAATTTCGGTCACTAAACGAATGGCTGTTAAGTTGAAGGTTGTGTTGTGCAAGCCTACTTTCGAGTAAATACAGGGTGCCGACTTCCCAGATCTAGAAGTACTGAGATCACAAACCTCAGGCCAAGTTTGAAGGGCGCATTCCGGGTTTTTGAAACTATTCCTGGATGCCAAGTTGAAAAAAAGAACAACCTCTTTTATACACTTCGCGTTTTACTTACTGTAATTAAAACCTGCATGCAGTCACTGCCTTTTAGCAGAGCTTCCAAGGCTGTTTACAAATATAAAGCCTGTTTAAAACAAAGTTCAAATACGTGTTTTAAAGCCTAACACCATTCAGTCTACGCCAGACATGTCAAACACAAGGCCCGGGGGCTGGATGCGGCCCGCGAAGTGGTTTCATGTGGCCCGCGAAGCCATCCTGGAAACAGTGAGGGAACGGCCCCCTCTGCCTTGGCCCTGGTCCAGGCCGGCCGGGAGCCAATGTACAATTTTGTGGTGGCCATCTATGCTGAAACGCATTCAGTCTTAGCTCCACAAGACCGTCTGGAAACAGTGAGGAACCAGCCCCTGCTGTGTCGGCCCTGCCCCCTGGGTGCATGCTGGGGAGGTGTCACCCTTTGTGAGGAATGAAGAAATGCACCATCGCCTGGAAGTGGCCAGCAAATGGCCCTCGCCTACTTCACATATCCAGCTTGATGGGCTCCGGCGGAGGGTTTTGGCAGGCAGTGAGGCTCCTCCAGTGGACCATGCCTTGGAGCTTGCCCCGGTCCCAGCCCGTTCTGCCAGAGACCCTCAGATCTGTCCCACTCCTGCCCAGGCCCCCACAGGCACCCTTGACGCGAATGATGTAGAGCTGGCCACACCCACCCAGTAGGCCACACCCACTCCATCCACACCCACCCAGTAGGCCACACCCACCCTGGCCACACCCATCCGCACCCCCCCAGGGCAACCGCAATGCTGATGGGACCCTCAATGGAATTGAGTTTTACACCCTTGGTCTACACTGCTCGGTGTTGGGGTGAGGTGACTGGCTGGGCTTCCCCCTCTCCCATCAGTCAGACTTCCAGTACAGCTAGTCCTCGGCTTACGACCACAACTGAGCCCAAAATTTATGTTGCCAAGTGAGACAGCTGTTAAGTGAATTTTGCCCCATTTTTTTACGACCGTTCCTGCCCTCGCTGTTGTTAAGTGAATCAATGCAGTTGATAAGTTACTAACCCAGTTGTTAAATGAATCTGGCTTCCCCATTGACTTTGCTCCTCAGAAGGTCGCAAAAGGGGATCACATATATCTCACACACATACACACACACACACACACACACACACACCCGTCATAAATATGAATCAGTTGCCAAGTGGCTTTTTGATCACGTGACCACGGGGATGCCGCAATGGTGGCAAGTTGCAGAAAAAGATCATAAGCCCCCTTTTTTTCCCCAGGGCCGTTGTAACTCTGAACGGTCACTAAACGAACTGGTGTTAAGTCGAGGACTACCTGTATTTATCTACCAAGCCATTTTTTTAAATTGTTATTCTTAATTCAAAAGGGCAGCAAGGAGGTCCGACCGGCTGATCGTCGGAATGCCGGCTCTACACACGAGTCTCTGGAGATCCGGGCGAGGGAGCGGCGGCCGGGCACGTGGCGAGGCGCCGTTCCTGGAGGCAAAAAAAGGGGCCGCCTCGCCTCCTTTTCCCCTTTCGGCGACCCCGGCCGGCGCCTCGCCTCCCGCCGCTCCGCAAGCGCAAGCCCCACCTGCCCGGTTCGTAACCCGGCAGGGCTGCCGCCGCCCACCTCACAACTCAGGCGAGCCCTCACTCGACACAAACACACACAAACACGCACACAGAGTCACAACCACCACAGTTCGGCCTCTTGTCAGGCGGCGGGCTGAGGAAACGAAACGAACCGCCGCCGCCCCTCAGGCCAGGCGGGAGCCGAAAAGGCGCGGGAGAAGGAAAGTCCGGGCGCCGCTTCGCCGGCCAGCAGTTCTCCTCAGGTCCGCCTAAAAGGGTGGACGGGGCCTCCTCCACACGTTCAGCCGTCCGGCTAAGGAAGAGAGCCGGCTCGCGCAGGGCAGGCGCTTCCCTCCGCCCCCGGCCCTGGAGGCTGCCTTGCCTTTCCCCGGCTGGCTCCCCCATCCCGGCCCGAAAGTTGGAGCTGCTGCTTCTTCGCCGACCCGCCCTCGACTCGAGCCCGGAGGCGCCTCGCTCTGCCTCCTCCGCCCGGTCCGCGTCGCGGCCGAGCGGGGAGCCCAATCGCGCTCGCTTCCCCGCAAGGCAGGCGCTTCCCTCCGCCGCCCTGAGGCTGCGTTCCCACGACGCCTTTGCCCGGCTGGCTCCTTCCCGCGCCCGTCGCTGCCCTCCGGGAACCCCGACCCTCCTCTCCGGCACCGTTCCAACGTTCGGCTGGCGACACGCGGGTCAGAGGGGCTTCCGCCAAAGCCGGGTGTTCCCCATCTCCCCTCCTGCCCGCTCGCTCGCTCGCTCGCTTGCCCGAGCCGGCTATCCCAGGGACGGACTCCCGCTCCGCTTCGCCACAGAGGCGCGGCGGCGCTCGGCTCTCCCCCTCCGCCCCTGAAGGAAGCCCGCCTGGGAAAGGGCAGCCGGCTGGGGCGGCGCGACACCCGGTCGCCTCCCCGCGGAGCCCGCGGTCGCGCCCCCTCGCCCTTCAGCCCGTCCCTTCCCGAGAAACGGAGGTCTGGGGCGCGCTAACGCCGCCAAGCAGGCAGCCCGGCCGCCGCTCACTCACCGCGTCCGCCTCCAGGCAGCTCGCCGCCTCTCCCTTTGTCCTGCCGAAGTGGACGCGGCCGCCGCCGCCGCTCGCGGGTCCGAGCCAGCCGCGGGGAACCTCCTTTTGGCTCCGGGCGGCGCCGGCACAGCCCCTCTGCCGCCGCCTCCTCCTCCTCCTCCTCCGCCGCCGCCCTCCTCCTCCACGCGAGCACGCCGGACTGCCTGCCAGCCTGCCTGCCCTAATATAGGGCTCCCTCCCCGAGAAAGCCACGTGGATGCGAGCGAGTGCAAAACTGGCTCCGGAGGGGCGCAGCGGGCGGGTGCCTGCCTTCTCGGCCCGGGATCGGAGGAGGGTCTCGGGCCGAACTGGCTCGGCCGGGCTCTCCAGCGGATAGGAAACACGCGCGCGTGTGTGTTTGTTTGTGTGTGTGTGTGTGTGTGTTTGTGTGTGTGTGTGTGTGTGTGTGTGTGTGTGTAACAAACCGGGCGAGAGGGGGCGAGGGAGCAATTGCGCTGCGGAGTCAACCGAACCCGAGGCCGAGGGCTGCGAGCCCGCAAAACGCGCTTTTTTCCAGCTCACACGAGCACCGATCCGCTTGTGGTTGTGGGGATCCAGCGCTTGTTTCCAGCGGGTGGTTGGTGATCGGGCCGCCCCTTCCCTCTTCCTCAACCCCCCCCCCGCCTGATTTCTTTGTTCAAGACCTCGCCTGTTAAAAGTGCAACGACGCGGCTGCTTGGTCGGCCCACCAGATCGTGTGAACGCGCCAAGAGAAAAGGCTCCGATTTGTGCGCTAACGTTTTTCTTTCCCCCCAGAGTCAGAGAGGTCTGGGGGGAAGGCGGGGAGAGGGGGTGGACAGGGGGGATTTAAAGTTCCTTTTCGGAGCTGCTGCTGCTTCTGCTGAGTCGAAAAGGAAAGGGAAAATCCGCCGGACCGAAGGCGCTCCAGACCACAAGAGGGGGGCCTTTCGTTGGAGAAAAGCTGGTTGGCATCGGCGGGAGAAAACCGATTGTCCCGAACCGTTCAGTCTCTGGACAGTTTCAGCAGCCATCAAATCCTCCCCCTCCTCCTCCTCTTCTCTCTCCCTCTCTCTCGCTCTCTCTCTCCGCTCTCTTTCTCTTTCCCTCTCTTTTCTCTCTCTCAATCTGCCTCCCTCTCCGTCACTCTCCCCCCTCTTTCTCTTTCCCTCTTTTCTCTCTCTCCCCTCTCTCTTTCCCTCTCCTCTCTCTCCCCCCCTTTCTCTCTTTCTCTCTCCTCACTCTTTCCCTCTCTTTCCCTCTCTTCTCTCCCCGCTCTCTCTCTTTCCCTCGCCTCTCTCTCTCCCCCCTTTCTCTCTTTCTCTCTCCCCACTCTCTTTCCCTCTCTTCTCTCCCTCTGCCCGCTCTCTTTTTCCCCCTCTCTTTTCTCTCCCTTTCCCCTCTGCCCCCTCCCTCTCCGTCTCTTTCTCTCCCCCTCATTCTTTCCCTCTTTTTTCTTTCTGCCTTTTTCTCTCTTCCCCCCCCTCTGTGTGTGTGTGTGTGTGTGTGTGTGTGTGTGTATGAGACAGAGAGAGATGGGGAGAGGCAGATTCATAGAGGGCCAGACCTGAAGATCGGAGCTACATGGTGGATACAAAGCTGTTCCTTTCGTCAACGTTCAACAACGCGGGAGTCCTTTTGTTCCGTTCAGAGCGTGGTCGGTCGCTTGCAGACATTTCATTAACCGGGCTAAGTATCCCCCCACCAGCGCTAACGAAACGTCGGCTCGCGAGCGATCAAGTTCAGAGAGCACCGAAGACCCCACGCAACTCAACCCTTAAGCTACAACAGCTCTTGCCTTCTCTTGAAACTGTCACCATCCCTTTCCATCCTCCGGGCTTGAACCCGGCTTCTCCGAGTCTCGGGGACCGCAGCTGAACAGATGTAGCCATTAAAAACGAAAGCTAAACTGCAACTGGTCTCAAGCAGGGGGACGTTTCCTTTAAAGCGCCGCGATTGACAGGAGCCAAAAGCGGAGCTAGCAACTCTGGGCTGCGCGCTTGGGAGGGTGGCAGAAGCGGGCGAGGGTGTCCCCACGCGGGCGGTAGAGGAGCGCAGCCGAACCGGAGGAGGGAAGAAAAAAGGCTCTGTAAAACGGGGGGAAATCCGTCTAGGGACGATGCGGTGGAAGAACTTAAGTTTTCTGGGCAAACGTTTTACCTTTGCAGGACTCTGCTTCGTTTACAAGACGCGGAAGAGTCCAAGCGATGTTTTTCCCTCGTTCTAATGAAGGAGAAGCTTCCTAACAGCGAGGACAATCAACCAGTGGAACAGCTTGCCTTCAGACGTTCAGACAGTCACTTATCTGAAATGGTCTAGGCCAGGGCTTTTCAACCTTTTCACCCATTGCATCACTTTTAGGATATGAGAACATCCGAGTACCACCAGTCGCCTAGCAAGGTGTCAAAAACTTGATGACCCCCCCCAAAAAGGGAAAAAAGTGATAAAGTACAGGTAGTCCTCGAGTTACAACAGTTCGCTTAGTGACTGTTCGAAGTTACAATGGCACTGAAAAAAGGGCCCCCCAAGCCACAGCCGAGCAAGACACCTACCTGCCCACCCGGCGGCGCTCTTCCTCCTGTCCGACGTTTTCATTGTTGTGAGCATTTCCGTTGAGGATTGGTAGCAGGGGTGGGGTGGGGGGGTGTTTGGTTTTTATCCCCCTCCCCGTCTGCTGGGTGGTTGCAGCAGGTTTTGGTCACTTCACATGACCCTGGGACACTGTGACCGTCATAAATATGAATCAGTTGCCAAACATCTGAATGTAAATCACAAGACCCTGGAGATGCTGCAATATTCCAGCTGATTGGTGCTTCTTCTGGGCTCAGCAGAAGCACCAGGATCAGCGCCGAGCTCCAGCTGGAGCCTGGCACTGATCCTGGTGCTTCCGCTCAGCCCTGACAGCCCCGAAGAAACGCCGATCAGCTGGAAAGCGGCACTGATCCTGGCGCTTCCACTGAGCCCTGACAGCCCTGCAGCTCCAGCCATCTCTCGCTCAGGCTTGTGCGGTGCTGCCACCGGTTCAGCTCATTCCCCTCCCCTGCTACCACTTTTCTAGGATGGTCGCGTACCACCTGCCAGGTGCCAATGTACCACAGGTGGTACCCGTACCACTGGTTGAAAAGCCGTGGTCTAGGCCAGGGGTAGGCAACCTTGGCTCTTTTATGACTGGTGGACTTCAACTCCCAGAATTCCTGAGCCAGCATGCCTCAGCTTGGAAACCTCTCCCTTTCCCCTCAGCATGGCTGGCTCAGGAATTCTGGGAGTTGAAGTCCACAAGTCATAAAAAAGCCACGGTTGCCTACTTACCCCTGGTCTAGGACAAGGGGTCTTCAAACTTGGCCCTTTTAGGACTTGTGGACTTAAACTCCCAGAATTCCTCAGCCAGGCACGCTGGCTGAGGAATTCTGGGAGTTGAAGTCCACACCTCTTAAAATGGCCGAGATTGAGAAACACCAGTTTAGCTTTTTCTAGCATTATTTCCCCCTCCCACATTATGTCAGGGGTCTTCAAACTTGGCCCTTTTAGGACTTGTGGACTTCAACTCCCAGAATTCCTCAGCCAGCGTGCCTGGCTGAGGAATTCTGGGAGTTGAAGTCCACAAGTTCTAAGTTTGAAGACTCCTGGTATAGGATCTCCTGCTTGGGCAGGGGGCTGGACTAGAAGACCTCCAAGGTTCCTTCCAGTTTGATTCTGATTCTGATTCTAATCTTCTTCTGGTTTTGCATTACTTCTTCAATCCTTTCTTTTTTTGAGAGGGTGGTGGTGGATTTAGCATGGGAAAAAAGGTGGCGTAATCCCAGAATGCCTTTTTGATTGGAAGCCCAAGGCGTCTTCAATCTGGATGTCTCCAATCTGGAAACACTCCGACTGTGTGTCCTGTGCCAGGAGTGAACAATTTTTTTTATGGCTGGGGGCCATGTTGTCCTTTTTTTAAAATCCAGCTACTAAGAGCAACAATCATGAAGCTGGAATTTGCATATTTTACAAGCTGGCTCACTCCTCTCTCTCTCTCTCTCTCTTTCTCTCTCTCTCTCTCTGCTTAATATGCCTATTCTCCTTTTAAATAAATAAATGGGAAATGGTGCTGAAATAATTAAGTGGTTTGCCTCTAAACCAGAGGTCTTCAAACCTGGCCCTTTTATGACTTGTGGACTTCAATTCCCAGAATTCCTCAGCCAGTGTGTCTGGCTGAGGAATTCTGGGAGTTGAAGTCCACAAGTCATAAAAGGGCCAGGTTTGAAGACCCCTGCTCTAAACTTTGAGGACACAGTCCTGGGAGATCTTAAGGACAGCCAAAAGAGGAGAACACCGCTCATTTATTGACCAGTCCAAGTTACAACAGTACTTGTGACTTATGACCATTTTTCACATTTCAGACCATTGCAGCATCCTCACGTCAAGACGCATGGCAACTGGCTCGCATTTATGACTGTTGCAGTGTCCCAGGGTCATGTGATCACCTTTTGAGACCTTCGGACAAGCAAAATCAATGGTAACATAGGGCAGTTCAAAGGTGGGGAGAGCTGTCTTATGTAATTTATTTATTTATCTGTATCCTATCAGCATGCAAGGAAAGAATATGAAGCTGCAGAGACAAAGGCATTGAGAAATTGCTAGTGGCTCTGCATTTTTTTCTAGTTTTGGAAAAGATACAATTAAGGTGGAATCCTGGCTTGCAATTCTCCATGAAATGCATGGCAAAAAAGGAACACGAGGATTTGCTGATATATATTTGTGTATTTATTTGTATCCCACCTTCATGATTTTTACAAATAACTCGACATATCCAACACACCTTCCTCCTCCGATTTTCCTCACAATAACCCTGTGTAGTAGGTTGGGTTGAGAGAGAGTAACTGGCCCAAAGTCACCCAACTGGCTTTCTTGCCTAAGGTGGGATTAGAACTCACAGTCACCTGATGATTGGCCCAAAGTCACCCAACTGGTTTTCAAGCCTAAGGTGGGACTAGAACTCACAGTCACCTGGCGATTGGCCCAAAGTCACCCAACTGGCTTTGAAGCCTAAGGTGGGACTAGAACTCACAGTCACCTGGCGATTGGCCTAAAGTCACCCAACTGGCTTTCTTGCCTAAGGTGGGACTAGAACTCACAGTCACCTTGTGATTGGCCCAAAGTCACCCAACTGGCTTTCAAGCCTAAGGCGGGACTAGAACTCACAGTTACCTGGTGATTGGCCCCAAGTCACCCAAGTGGCTTTCAAGCCTAAGGTGGGACTAGAACTCACAGTCACCTGGTGATTGGCCCAAAGTCACCCAACTGGCTTTCTTGCCTAAGGCAGGACTAGAACTCACAGTCACTTGGTGATTGGCCCAAAGTCACCCAACTGGCTTTCAAGCCTAAGGTGGGACTAGAACTCACAGTCACCTGGCGATTGGCCCAAAGTCACTCAACTGGCTTTCAAGCCTAAGGCGGGACTAGAACTCACAGTCACCTGGCGATTGGCCCAAAGTCACCCAACTGGCTTTCTTGCCTAAGATGGGACTAAAACCCATGGTTTCCCAGTTTCTCGCCTGGTGCCTTAACCACTAGACCAGACTAGCTCTGTTTTTCCTCTTTGAACCAACCATTTTTGCATTTTACTGAACCCTCTTCTCCTCTTGGTCAAAAAAACAAGGGAGCGTTGAGAGCAAAATCAGCTTTTTTGTGTGTGCCAGGTAATCTGTATTTTACATTGTCTAACCAAGCCTAGCCTGCCAGTTTGGCAACAGATTCAATTCTGCACCCTCTTAAAATCACACCTAGTTTTATAGAATCCAGCTGCAGTATATACAAGCGTTTCACACCAACTGATTGCTGATGAGATGACAGATCCAATCATCATTTTTTCTTCAGCTTTTTTTAAAAAATGCCTTTGAATTAGACTTTGACTTCTGGAGATTGCCTGGACAAGTCTCTGCAGTTTTCTTGGCAAGGTTTCAGAAATGGTTTGCCCTTTTCTGCTTCTTCCTAGAGCTGAGAGAGAATGATTGGCCCAAGATCACCAAGCAGATTTTGTATCTAAGGAGGGACTAGAACTCAGGATCTCCTGGTTTCTAACCTTGATGCCTTAACCAGTACCCCAAACACGATAGTTCTCCATTATATTGCATTTGTGTGTGGTTTGCTTGCTTCACAGAGGGTCATTACCATCACCCAGAGGACTATTGGCTGCCCTCTCCTCACCCCACCCCCCCTGGACGAACTGTACAATTCCCATTGTCTTAGGAAAGCTCAAAATATTCATCCCGGACATTCTGTTTTTGAACTGTTACCATCTGGCAGGTGGTACAGGATAATAAAAAAGAAAGACAAAATAGGCTGAAAAATAGTTTTTACCCCAGAACTGTAACCATATTAAACACCACAGTATAGTTCAACATTGAAGTGCAATATTAGGGGCAGCACAATCTATATATAAATAAAAATGTAAATGTTTGTTTGTTCAAAATCTTAAATCTCTGAAAGTTCTTCACCGATTGCTTTGAAATTTTGACACAACATTGCATTCGAATACGCATGTGTTTTTATATACCTATATTATATAGATGTCACACCTGTGACAGGTAAAAACATGCTTTTTAAAAAAAAACAGCGCCATCTGTTGGACATAAAAGCAACACATGCTTTTACCAGACTGAGCCATAGCAACGCGTGGGCGGGTACAGCTAGTGGTGAATAAAATGTGAAGGATGTGTGTATATAATGTATGTTCTTATTTGTGGTTTTTACTTGGGTGTAGTGGGCACTATGGTCAGCACTTAATTTTGTTGTGAGTTACACAATGACAATAAAGATATTCTATTCTGCAGCGAGGATTGTATTTGCTCAGCACTGGAAGAAGGAAGAAACGCCACTAGACGAAGAGATAATCAAGAAGATATTAGACGGCGCTGAAATGGACAGACTTACATTGAGGATCAAAGAGAAAAAAGATGCAGAATATTTTCAAACATGAAATTTATTTTATCAATGGTTGGAAAAAAGGGGTAGAAACTAAGAATGCAACTTGTATTATTAAGCAAACAAATTAACCCGGACAGCACGATGTTTATTAAGCACTAATCAAATGTAATCATAGAAAATTATTAATTTTTTTTTAAAAAAGATATTCTATATTCTAAGTTCTGGTTCCCTATCACGTTCTAGGATAGGGAAATTTGTGGAGTGGAAGTGGTTGATTATTGGAATAGTTTCTTTCTTCTGAAGAACTTCCTTCTGAAGAAAGTTCTCAGCTGCTCTGGGTTGGTTACATGATCCTTGGGTTTCTAGCTGTTCCATGGATTTAAGGAACATGATTTAAGGAACAGAGGAGTAAAATCTATTAGTCATGTTAATTAAGTAGAATGTTATGTTCAAGTGAGGATTACTTTTGAGTACCCTGTGTTTACTGCCCCTGTCAGCTCTTGAACATAAACTGTTCAATATAAAAGTAAGAGGAAAACCCAGTGTATCAGCTTCTCAATGAAAATGTCAACATGGTGACAGGTAATAATAAAAAGAGCTCTCCAACTCTTGTTGTGCTTTATTCTTCTCAGATCAGGTGCTAAGTGGTCCATCAGATAAATGTGAAGAGCAAAATGAAGGGCAGAACTAGGACTGAGAGAAACATGCCAGGAATTTCCATTTACTTTGAGCTAAAAAAATCTCCAGAGCCGGATAAGTTGCATGTACAGTACTGCAAGAAGTCAATCAATCAATCAATCAATCAGAATAAAGCTGGAAGGGACCATGGAGGGCTTCTAATCCAACCCTCTGCTCAAGCAGGAGACCCTATACCAGGGGTAGGCAACCTTGACTCTTTTATGACTCGTGGATGGACTTCAACTCCCAGAATTCCTGAGCCAGCCATGCCACGATGGTATATTTTTCTGTCAAAAAGCACCCTAACAATGCCTTGATTCGTTTAACGACCATCCCAAAAAAGGTCATAAAGTCTAGTCTGGTAACGTGGATGCCTCAACTTATGACCATCATGACTTAGGATGGAAATTCCAGGTTCCAATAGGGCATAAGTTAAGGACTGCCTGTCAAACATTAAGCTTCCCCCTATTTTCTCCTGTGGCTGGTTTCTGAGTTAGGGTTTTCTATCCAGCAAATTTCAGCAATTCTGCGAAGTTTTGCAATTTCTACTTATTTGCACATGTAGCGACAGTGCCGAGTGGAGGCGAGCAGAGCCCAACAGCAGGCAGCATAAAGACTAATCCAACTTCAAAGGCTCCTGCAAATTTATGCTTTCCAGATATTTTAGATTATTTTAGATTATGGCTCCTATCCTCACAACCAATAAGCAGAGAGGATTTAGAACTGGAGGCTGCAGTATACTGGAAACCCAAGAGGACATAAATACATAGAGGCACTCAGTCATGTACATAGATTACATACTCCTAGTTTCCTCCCTAAATGCTTCAGCTACTTCTCCGATCTTCCACTAGATTCCCGATGTCAGATTTTAAGTGGCTCTTAATAACTATTCAGCTTTTTGGGTCCAGCTTTAATGATTCATCAGTAGACACAGCCATAAGGACGCTCCCATTCGCAGCAGCCAAGCACCCAAATTTATAACCTGAATAGATCAAAGGGCTCTCCCTTCCCTATGCCTGTTTATGCTAGCCTCTTTACAAACATTTAAACCACAACAAAGTTCTGTCTTGTTGGTCCACCTCTTTTCAATGGAGATCCGCCTGGTCAATTATCCAGCTAGCATTTTATTGGCAGTGCCAACTGATACGTCCCATTTTCCCTTTCTTCGTTGGCTTGAAAACTAATGTAAATGCTTAATTATTGATGGGTGATTGTTGGTTGGTTGGTTGGTTGGTTGGTTGGTTGGATGGTGGGATGATGGGATGATAGATTGGATGATTGAGTAGCTGATTAAATAAATAAATAAATATGAGCCAGCCATGTGCGGCAGCTGCCAAAAAAAGCCAACACAGTGCTAGGCTGCATTAACAGAGGGATAGGATCAAGATCATGTGAAGTGTTAATACCACTTTATAACGAACTTGGAATACTGCATCCAGTTTTGGTCACCACGATGTAAAAAAGATGTTGAGACTCTGGAAAGGGTGCAGAGAAGAGCAACAAAGATGATGAAGGGACTGGAGGGTAAAATATAGATGGAACGGTTGCTGGAATTGGGTATGTCTAGTTTAATGAAAAGAAGGACGAGGGGTGATGTTGTGTCCCGTGCCTGCAGAAGCAGGCACGGGAAGTTGCAAGAGTCCTGGGCATTTGCAAAAGCTGCCCGGGACCAGACTGACCGGCGCCGGCCTTGCGCGCATGCGCAAGGCAGGAAAGGACTGCCTTGTGACTGGTGGGAATTGCCCGGGGATCGGAGAGTATATATAGAGGCTTGCGCGCCTCTGGGGTTGTCGTTGTTCGTAGAGTGGAGCAAACAATAAAGACTTGTTGGAGATGATTCATCTCAAGCGCCATTATTCCCAGGACTTAACACTGGCGACGAAGGTGGGATACAGTCTCTACAGCTAAGAAAAGCTAGAAGACTCACCCAAAGAAGTCCGGGAAAGAAACGGCGTGGAAGTCAGCGTTATCCTGCCAGTACGAAATCGCTGGAGGGGGCGTGCGGCTGAAGAAGATGACCCTGATCCTCGAACGGCGTGAAAGTCAGCGTTATCCTGCCAGTACGAAATCGCTGGAGGGGGCGTGCGGCTACAGAGACGACCCTGATCCTCAACCAGGGCTTGGAGACACACATTTCAACAGAGAGATCACTGAGATGGGGAATCAACTGAGAGATCTGGAAGTGGAGTGGCCAAGATTCTGCGGCCCACTCGAAGCATTCCAGTGACTGCAACCATCCACACAAAGGTGGACAAGCGTTACCAAGCAGCTAGGAAGAGGTCCAAGGATCATCAGGACAAGGGCCCAGCTGAGCTTCATTGCATCGGACGCGGTGGACGCCAGAAGCATGCGGAAATAAAGGCTACATCGCTACGAGTTGCCTGGGTCGACTGAAGGAGTTTCTACTAGACAACCTGTTTCGCCACGTTACTGCGGCTCCTTCACACCTTTCTACCAAAGGTGGTGTCCATGTCGGGCGCAGCATTGTTTTGTCTAGGGGGAGGGGTGTTGTGTCCCGTGCCTGCAGAAGCAGGCGCGGGAAGTTGCAAGAGTTCCGGGCATTTGCAAAAGCTGCCCGGGACCAGACTGACCGGCGCCGGCCTTGCGCGCATGCGCAAGGCGGGAAAGGACTGCCTTGTGACTGGTGGGAATTGCCCGGGGATCGGAGAGTATATATAGAGGCTTGCGCGCCTCTGGGGTTGTCGTTGTTCGTAGAATGGAGCAAACAATAAAGACTTGTTGGAGATGATTCGTCTCAAGCGCCATTATTCCCAGGACTTAACAGGTGACATGATAGCAGTGTTCCAATATCTCAGGGGCTGCCCCAAAGAAGAGGGAGTCAAGCTATTCTCCAAAGGCAGGACAAGAAGCAATGGATGGAAACTAACCAAAGAGAGAAGCAACCTAGAACTAAGGAGAAACTTCCTGACAGTTAGAACAATTCACCAGGGGAACAATCTGCCTCCAGAAGCTGTGAATGCTCCAACACTGGAAGTTTTAAAGAAGAGACTGGACAGCCATTTGTCTGAAATGGTATAGGGTTTCCTGCCTGAGCAGGGGGATGGACTAGATGACCTTCAAGGTACCTTCCAACTTTATTATTATTATTATTATTATTATTATTATTATTATTATTATTATTATTATCATCATCATCATCATCATCATCATCATCATCATTATTATTATTATTATTATTATTATTATTATTATTATTATCTTCTTTACCTTTTTATTTTTAAAGAGTATTTTGAATCTGGGGTCCTTCTGCCAAATATTAATGACAATGTTCCCTAAAAATTGGAGATGTAGTTGGGATGATGGACAAAGTTTATCATGTATTACTGAATCAAACGTTTTGCAGAAGTCTATGTAGATTCCATCTACAGCTTTGCCTTTATCAAGGCATGTTGTCCAAAACATTTTTACAATGCAAAAGTTGTAAATTACATGACCATTTTTCCTGAAACCGAATTATTTGCAGGATAATAAGTTGTTTTCCTCCCTATGGAGGAAAAAATCTATTAAAACCTACTTAAGAAGTCCTTAAAGGAGCGTGCGTCCAAGTGCACTAACGTGCCTATCATCCCTGTCACATTTTAATTTTTTCTTTTTTTTCATTTTGCTTCTTAGAATTTGTAATTTCCATTTGACGAATAAACATTAAACAAACATTAAACAAAACAGTGCTGGCTTATCCATTTTGTTTTGATTTCATTGTTTTGTTTCTGTTTGAGTGAAGCTTACTTGTTGCTCTTTCAAATCTACATTGGCCTTTTAGGATAGGTGATAGATGTGGAAAAATGTTCTCCTTTTCCTTTCTGTTTTCCTAAAGAACATCCATGAGGGATGGGGATCTCTTATTGCTTTTCCTTTTGTGGGATCTGAGAAGGACGAGGGAGGGACATGATAGCAGTCTTCCAATATCTCAGGGGCTGCCCCAAAGAAGAGGGAGTCAAGCTATTCTCCAAAGCGCCTGAAGGCAGGACAAGAAGCAACGGATGGAAACTAATCAAGGAGAGAAACAACCTAGAACTAAGGAGAAACTTCCTGACAGTTAGAACAATTAACCAGTGGAACAACCTGCCTCCAGAAGCGATGAATGCTCCAACACTGGAAGTTTTTAAGAAGAGACTGGACAGCCATTTGTCTGAAATGGTGTAGGGTTTCCTGCCTGAGCAGGGGGTTGGATTCGATGACCTCCAAGGTCCCTTCCAACTTTATTATTATTATTATTATTATTGTTATTGTTATTGTTATTGTTATTGTTATTGTTATTGTTGTTGTTGTTGTTTGTTGTTTGTTGTTTGTTGTTATCATCATCATCATCATCATCATCTCAGGGGTTGCCACAAAGAAGAGGGAGTCAAGCTATTCTCCAAAGCGCCTGAAGGCAGGACAAGAAGCAACAGATGGAAACTAATCAAGGAGAGAAGCAATCTAGAACTAAGGAGAAACTTCCTGACAGTGAGAACAATTAACCAGTGGAACAACCTGCCTCCAGAAGCGGTGAATGCTCCAACACTGGAAGGTTTTAAGAAGAGACTGGACAGCCATTTGTCCGAAATGGTATAGGGTTTCCTGCCTGAGCAGGGGGTTGGACTATATGACCTCCAAGGTCCCTTCCAACTTTACTATTATTATTATTATTATTATTATTATTATTATTATTATTATTATTATTATTATTATTATTATTATTATTACTACCTTCTTTCTTCCCCTTCTTTCAAAACCTGCTTTTTAAAAAAACGGATGGCAATATTAAAGGTGTGACTCTAGATGCCACCAAGACATCCTCCACAGTCTTTCCAGAGAAATAGCCATTTCAAATAGGCTTGAGATGTTTTCCTCCTCCTTCTCCAGAGGTGGCATCTCAAAGAGAGGTCAGTCAAAGCACAGATAAAGTTAAATGTGCAGAAACGGAAAGCTGTCGGTAAGAGAAGAGAAATGGAGAGGAGGGTCTCTACGGCAGGGCCCTGCCTGTCAAAAATCAAAGACTTGTCTGGTGGGCAGAAACAATTCCCTCCGCCCCCCCAGGTCCGTGTTTGATCATAAAAGATGATACAGTCGTGAATAAGCCAGCTCATCTTTTATTTATTGATTACCCAAAGGCTTTTCACAGACTCAGCAGGTGTAAAAATGTCTGTCGTGCCTTAATGGAGAAGAGGCTTTCTATCCCATCTTAGTGGATTCACAGTGTGGCATAAAAGCCAGAGGGAGGGAGGAATTCAACCGTCACTCATTTCATCCCGCCATAGAATGTAGAATAACAGCATTGGAAAATATAATAATAAAGTTGGAAGGGACCTTGGAGGTCATCGAGTCCAACCCCCTGCTCAGGCAGGAAACCCTACACCATTTCGGACAAATGGCTGTCCAGTCTCTTCTTAAAAACTTCCAGTGTTGGAGCATTCACCGCTTCTGGAGGCAGGTTGTTCCACTGGTTAATTGTTCTAACTGTCGGGAAGTTTCTCCTTAGTTCTAGGTTGCTTCTCTCCTTGGTTAGTTTCCATCCGTTGCTTCTTGTCCTGCCTTCAGGCGCTTTGGAGAATAGCTTGACTCCCTCTTCTTTGTGGCAGCCCCTGAGATATTGGAACACTGCTATCCTGTCCCCCATCGTCCTTCTCTTTGTTAAACTAGACATACCTAATTCCAGCAACCGTTCCTTATATGCTTTAGCCTCCAGTCCCCTAACCATCTTTGTTGCTCTTCTCTGTACTCTTTCTAGAGTCTCAGCATCTTTTTTACATCGTGGTGACCAAGACTTCCATACCTTGGAAGTCTTTTAGTCCAATTCCCTGCTCAAGCAGGAGAACCTGTACCCATTTTGGACAAATGGCTGTCCAATCTCTTCTTGAAAGCCTCCGATAATGGAGCACCCATAAATTCTAGAGCAGGGGTCGCCAACTACTGGGCCAGTGGGCTGCAGAACAGGCTGGCCAGGGCGTGCACGTNTTTTATAGGGGTTTTAATTACTTTTAATTGGACATATTCAAATATTTCGTTTTAATTAAATTTTTAATTAGGCATAATATGTATATATGTTAGTATTTTATCTAATTTGTCAGCCGCCCTGAGTCCGAAAGGAGAAGGGCGGGATATAAATGCAATAAATAAATAAATAAATAAATAAATAAATAAATAAATAAATAAAGAATATGAAGCTGCAGAGACAAAGGCATTGAGAAATTGCTGGTGGCTCTGCATTTTTTTCTAGTTTTGGAAAAGATATAACTAAGGTGGAATCCTGGCTGGCAATTCTCCATGAAATGCATGGCAAAAAAGGAACACGAGGATTTGCTGATATATATTTGTGTATTTATTTGTATCCCACCTTCATGATTTTTACAAATAACTCGACATATCCAACACACCTTCCTCCTCCGATTTTCCTCACAACAATAACCCTGTGTAGTGGGTTGGGTTGAGAGACAGTAACTGGCCCAAAGTCACCCAACTGGCTTTCTTGCCTAAGGTGGGATTAGAACTCACAGTCACCTGATGATTGGCCCAAAGTCACCCAACTGGTTTTCAAGCCTAAGGTGGGACTAGAACTCACAGTCACCTGGCGATTGGCCCAAAGTCACCCAACTGGCTTTGAAGCCTAAGGTGGGACTAGAACTCACAGTCACCTGGCGATTGGCCTAAAGTCACCCAACTGGCTTTCTTGCCTAAGGTGGGACTAGAACTCACAGTCACCTTGTGATTGGCCCAAAGTCACCCAACTGGCTTTCAAGCCTAAGGCGGGACTAGAACTCACAGTCACCTGGTGATTGGCCCCAAGTCACCCAAGTGGCTTTCAAGCCTAAGGCGGGACTAGAACTCACAGTCACCTGGTGATTGGCCCAAAGTCACCCAACAGGCTTTCTTGCCTAAGGTGGGACTAAAACTCATGGTTTCCCAGTTTCTTGCCTGGTGCTTTAGCTCTGCTTTTCCTCTTTGAACCAACCATTTTTGTATTTTACTGAACCTTCTTCTCCTCTTGGTCAAAAAAACAAGGGAGCGTTGAGAGCAAAATCAGCTTTTTTGTGTGTGTGCCAGGTAATCTGTATTTTACATTGTCTAACCAAGCCTAGCCTGCCAGTTTGGCAACAGATTCAGTTCTGCACCCTCTTAAAATCACACCTAGTTTTATAGAATCCAGCTGCAGTATATACAAGCGTTTGACACCAACTGATTGCTGATGGGATGACAGATCCAATCATCATTTTTTCTTCAGCTTTTTTTTTAATGCCTTTGAATTAGACTTTGACTTCTGGAGATTGCCTGGACAAGTCTCTGCAGTTCTCTTGGCAAAGTTTCAGAAATGGTTTGCCCTTTTCTGCTTCTTCCTAGGGCTGAGAGAGAATGATTGGCCCAAGATCACCAAGCAGATTTTGTATCTAAGGTGGGACTAGAACTCAGGATCGCCTGGTTTCTAACCTTGATGCCTTAACCAGTACCCCAAACACGATAGTTCTCCATTATATTGCATTTGTGTGTGCTTTGCTTGCTTCACAGAGGGTCATTACCATCACCCAGAGGACTATTGGCTGCCCTCTCCTCACCCCCCCTTGGACGAACTGTACAGTTTCCATTGTCTTAGGAAAGCTCAAAATATTCATCCCGGACATTCTGTTTTTGAACTATTACCATCTGGCAGGTGGTACAGGATAATAAAAAAGAAAGACAAAATAGGCTGAAAAATAGTTTTTACCCCAGAGTTGTAACCATATTAAATACCACAGTATAGTTCAACATTGAAGTGCAATATTAGGGGAAGCGCAATGGTGAATAAAATGTGAAGGATGTGTGCATATGATGTATATTCTTATTTGTGGTTTTTACTTGGGTGTAGTGTGCACTGTGGTCAGCACTTAATTTCGTTGTGAGTTACACAATGACAATAAAGATATTCTATTCTGCAGCGAGGATTGTATTTGCTCAGCACTGGAAGAAGGAACGCCACTAGACGAAGAGATAATCAAGAAGATATTGGACGGTGCTGAAATGGACAGACTTACATTGAGGATCAAAGAGAAAGAAGATGCAGATTATTTTCAAACATGGAATTTATTTTATCAATGGTTGAAAAAAGGGGTAGAAACTAAGAATGCAACTTGTATTATTAAGCAAACAAATTAACCCGGACAGCACGATGTTTATTAAGCACTAATCAAATGTAATCATAGAAAATTATTAATTTTTTTTAAAAAAAGATATTCTATATTCTAAGTTCTGGTTCCCTATCACTTTCTAGGATAGGGAAATTTGTGGAATGGAAGTGGTTGATTATTGGAATAGTTTCTTTCTTCTGAAGAACTTCTTTCTGAAGAAAATTCTCAGCTGCTCTGGGTTGGTTACATGATCCTTGGGTTTCTAGCTGTTCCATGGATTTAAGGAACTTGATTTAAGGAACAGAGGAGTAAAATCTATTAGTCATGTTAATTAAGTAGAATGTTATGTTCAAGTGAGGATTACTTTTGAGTACCTTGTGTTTACTGCCCCTGTCAGCTCTTGAACATAAACTGTTCAATATAAAAGTAAGAGGAAAACCCAGTGTATCAGCTTCTCAATGAAAATGTCAACATGGTGACAGGTAATAATAAAAAGAGCTCTCCAACTCTTGTTGTGCTTTATTCTTCTCAGATCAGGTGCTAAGTGGTCCATCAGATAAACGTGAAGAGCAAAATGAAGGGCAGAACTAGGACTGAGAGAAACATGCCAGGAATTTCCATTTACTTTGAGCTAAAAAAATCTCCAGAGCCGGATAAGTTGCATGTACAGTACTGCAAGAAGTCAATCAATCAATCAGAATAGAGCTGGAAGGGACCATGGAGGGCTTCTAATCCAACCCTCTGCTCAAGCAGGAGACCCTATACCAGGGGTAGGCAACCTCGGCTCTTTTATGACTCGTGGATGGACTTCAACTCCCAGAATTCCTGAGCCAGCCATGCCACGATGGTATATTTTTCTGTCAAAAAGCACCCTAACAATGCCTTGATTTGTTTAATGACCATAAAAAAAAGGTCATAAAGTCAAGTCTGGTAACGTGGATGCCTCAACTTATGACCATCATGACTTAGGATGGAAATTCCAGGTTCCAATAGGGTCATAAGTTAAGGACTGCCTGTCAAACATTAAGCTTCCCCCTATTTTCTCCTGTGGCTGGTTTCTGAGTTAGGGTTTTCTATCCAGCAAATTTCAGCAATTCTGCAAAGTTTTGCAATTTCTACTTATTTGCAAATGTAGCAACAGTGCCGAGTGGAGGCGAGCAGAGCCCAACAGCAGGCAGCATAAAGACTAATCCAACTTCAAAGGCTCCTGCAAATTTATGCTTTCCAGATATTTTAGATTATTTTAGATTATGGCTCCTATCCTCACAACCAATAAGCAGAGAGGATTTAGAACTGGAGGCTGCAGTATACTGGAAACCCAAGAGGACATAAATACATAGAGGCACTCAGTCATGTACATAGATTACATATTCCTAGTTTCCTCCCTAAATGCTTCAGCTACTTCTCCGATCTTCCACTAGATTCCCCGATGTCAGATTTTAAGTGGCTCTTAATAACTATTCAGCTTTTTGGGTCCAGCTTTAATGATTCATCAGTAGACACAGCCATAAGGACCCTCCCATTCACAGCAGCCAAGCACCCAAATTTATAACCTGAATAGATCAAAGGGCTCTCCCTTCCCTATGCCTGTTTATGCTAGCCTCTTTACGAACATTTAAACCACAACAAAGTTCTGTCTTGTTGGTCCACCTCTTTTCAATGGAGATCCGCCTGGTCAATTATCCAGCTAGCATTTTATTGGCAGTGCCAACTGATACGTCCCATTTTCCCTTTCTTCGTTGGCTTGAAAGCTAATGTAAATGCTTAATTATTGATGGGTGATTGTTGGTTGGTTGGTTGGTTGGTTGGTTGGTTGGATGGTGGGATGATGGGATGATAGATTGGATGATTGAGTAGCTGATTAAATAAATAAATAAATATGAGCCAGCCATGTGCGGCAGCTGCCCAAAAAAGCCAACACAGTGCTAGGCTGCATTAACAGAGGGATAGGATCAAGATCATGTGAAGTGTTAATACCACTTTATAATGAACTTGGAATACTGCATCCAGTTTTGGTCACCACGATGTAAAAAAGATGTTGAGACTCTGGAAAGGGTGCAGAGAAGAGCAACAAAGATGATGAAGGGACTGGAGGGTAAAACATAGATGGAACGGTTGCTGGAATTGGGCATGTCTAGTTTAATGAAAAGAAGGACGAGGGGGGACATGATAGCAGTGTTCCAATATCTCAGGGGCTGCCCCAAAGAAGAGGGAGTCAAGCTATTCTCCAAAGGCAGGACAAGAAGCACCGGATGGAAACTAATCAAGGAGAGAAGCAACCTAGAACTAAGGAGAAACTTCCTGACAGTCAGAACAATTAACCAGTGGAACATCCTGCCTCCAGAAGCTGTGAATGCTCCAACACTGGAAGTTTTTAAGAAGAGACTGGACAGCCATTTTTCCGAAATGGTATAGGGTTTCCTGCCTGAGCAGGGGGTTGGACTAGATGACCTCCAAGGTCCCTTCCAACTTTATTATTATTATTATTATTATTATTATTATCATCTTCTTCTTCTTCTTCTTCTTCTTCTTCTTCTTCTTCTTCTTCTTCTTCTTCTTCTTCTTCTTCTTCTTCTTCTTCTTCTTCTTCTTCTTCTTCTTCTTCTTCTTCTTCTTCACCTATTTATTTTTAAAGAGTATTTTGAATCTGGGGTCCTTCTGCCAAACATTAATGACAATGTTCCCTAAAAATTGGAGATGAAGTTGGGTATAGCCAGGAAGAAGAATCAGGGTGCCCAGATGATGGACAAAGTTTATCATGTATTACTGAATGGAACGTTTTGCAGAAGTCTATGTAGATTCCATCTACAGCTTTGCCTTGATCAAGGCATGTTGTCCAAAACATTTTTACAATGCAAAAGTTGTAAATCACATGGCCATTTTTCCTGAAACCGAATTATTTGCAGGATAATAAGTTGTTTTCCTCCCTATGGAGGAAAAAAATCTATTAAAACCTACTTAAGAAATCCTTAAGGGAGCATGCATAAGTGCACTAACGTGACTATCATCCCTGTCACATTTTAATTTTTTCTTTTTTTTTCATTTCGCTTCTTAGAATTTGTAATTTCCATTTGACGAATCAACATTAAACAAACATAAAACAAAACAGTGCTGGCTTATCCATTTTGTTTTGATTTCATTGTTTTGTTTCTGCTTGAGTGCAGAAACAAAAGAAAGAGCTTCCTTGTTGCTCTTTCAAATCTACAGTGCAGGACCTCTTGGCCTTTTAGGATAGGGATAGATGTTTGAAAAATGTTCTCCTTTTGCTTTCTGTTTTCCTAAAGAACATCCGTGAGGGATGGGGAAGAGGGATCTCTTATTGCTTTTCCTTTTGTGGGATCTGAGAAGGATGAGGGGGGACAGGATAGCAGTCTTCCAATATCTCAGGGGCTGCCCCAAAGAAGAGGGAGTCAAGCTATTCTCCAAAGCGCCTGAAGGCAGGACAAGAAGTAATGGATGAAGACTAATCAAGGAGAGAAGCAACCTAGAACTAAGGAGAAACTTCCTGACAGTTAGAACAATTAACCAGTGGAACAACCTGCCTCCAGAAGCGGTGAAGGCTCCAACACTGGAAGTTTTTAAGAAGAGAACTGGACAGCCATTTGTCCGAAATGGTGTAGGGTTTCCTGCCTGAGCAGGGGGTTGGACTAGATGACCTCCAAGGTCCCTTCCAACTTTATTATTATTATTATTATTATTATTATTATTATTATTATTATTATTATTATTATTATTATTATTATTATTATTGTTGTTGTTGTTGTTGTTGTTGTTGTTGTTGTTGTTGTTATTGTTATATTATTATTATTATTATCATCATCATCATCATCATCATCTCAGGGGTTGCCACAAAGAAGAGGGAGTCAAGCCATTCTCCAAAGCGCCTGAAGGCAGGACAAGAAGCAACGGATGGAAACTAATCAAGGAGATAAGCAACCTAGAACTAAGGAGAAACTTCCTGACAGTTAGAACAATTAACCAGTGGAACAACCTGCCTCCAGAAGCGGTGAATGCTCCAACACTGGAAGTTTTTAAGAAGAGACTGGACAGCCATTTGTCCGAAATGGTGTAGGGTTTCCTGCCTGAGCAGGGGGTTGGACTAGATGACCTCCAAGGTCCCTTCCAACTT
>NW_015390062.1:52486-80985 GCF_001527695.2 Protobothrops mucrosquamatus
AAGTTTTTAAGAAGAGACTGGACAGCCATTTGTCCGAAATGGTGTAGGGTTTCCTGCCTGAGCAGGGGGTTGGACTAGATGACCTCCAAGGTCCCTTCCAACTTTATTATTATTATTATTATTATTATTATTATTATTATTATTATTATTATTATTATTATTATTATTATTATTATTATTATTATTATTATTATTATTACCTTCTTTCTTCCCCTTCTTTCAAAACCTGCTTTTTAAAAAAAAACGGATGGCAATATTAAAGGTGTGACTCTAGGTGCCACCAAGACATCCTCCACAGTCTTTCCAGCGAAATAGCCATTTCAAATAGGCTTGAGATGTTTTCCTCCTCCTTCTCCAGAGATGGCATCTCAAAGAGATGTCAGTCAAAGCACAGGTAAAGTTAAATGTGCAGAAACGGAAAGCTGTCGGTAAGAGAAGAGAAATGGAGAGGAGGGTCTCTACGGCAGGGCCCTGCCTGTCAAAAATCAAAGACTTGTCTGGTGGGCAGAAACAATTCCCTCCGCCCCCCCAGGTCCGTGTTTGATCATAAAAGATGATACAGTCGTGAATAAGCCAGCTCATCTTTTATTTATTGATTACCCAAAGGCTTTTCACAGACTCAGCAGGTGTAAAAATGTCTGTCGTGCCTTAATGGAGAAGAGGCTTTCTATCCCATCTTAGTGGATTCACAGTGTGGCATAAAAGCCAGAGGGAGGGAGGAATTCAACCGTCACTCATTTCATCTCGCCATAGAATGTAGAATAGCAGCATTGGAAAATATAATAATAAAGTTGGAAGGGACCTTGGAGGTCATCTAGTCCAACCCTCCTGCTCTGGCATGAAACCCTATACCATTTCGGACAAATGGCTGTCCAGTCTCTTCTTAAAAACTTCCAGTGTTGGAGCATTCACCGCTTCTGGAGGCAGGTTGTTCCACTGGTTAATTGTTCTAACTGTCAGGAAGTTTCTCCTTAGTTCTAGGTTGCTTCTCTCCTTGATCAGTTTCCACCCATTGCTTCTTGTCCTGCCGTCAAGCGCTTTGGAGAATAGCTTGACTCCCTGTTCTTTGTGGCAGCCCCTGAGATATTGGAACACTGCTATCATGTCCCCCATCGTCCTTCTCTTTGTTAAACTAGACATACCTAATTCCAGCAACCGTTCCTTATATGCTTTAGCCTCCAGTCCCCTAACCATCTTTGTTGCTCTTCTCTGTACTCTTTCTAGAGTCTCAGCATCTTTTTTACATCGTGTTGACCAAGACTTCCATACCTTGGAAGTCTTTTAGTCCAATTCCCTGCTCAAGCAGGAGAACCTGTACCCATTTTGGACAAATGGCTGTCCAATCTCTTCTTGAAAGCCTCCGATAATGGAGCACCCATAAATTCTAGAGCAGGGGTCGCCAACTACTGGGCCAGTGGGCTGCAGAACAGGCTGGCCAGGGCGTGCACGTGTGTTCACGCGCTCTCCCCCACTCGCACTAGTGCCGCTTCCACGGTGAAAATGGGGCACCACGTAGCAAAAACGGGGCGGTGCTAGTGAGTGTCATGCGGGCACTAGCACTGCCCCGTTTGCATTGCGCATGCTCGTAGCCCCGGTTGGGTGTGTGCATACGCGTGTGCGTAAAATGCTTTCCCCTCCCTTTCCCTTTGGTCTGCCTGAGAAAGATGTTCAACGATAAAAGAAGATAATTACACAAAACTATTGAATCAAATAAAACTGGATCTGGACAAATGGAAAAAACTTGCAATTGTCAATACTAGGAAGAATTGCTACAGTGAAAATGAACATACTACCGAAAATCATATTCTTGTTTCAAACAATACCTATAAAACTTGCGAAAAAATTCTTTGAAGACTTAAATTCACTAATTTTGAAATTTATTTGGCAAGGAAAGGAAGCTAGAATTAAGATGAAAATGTTACAAGATGCCAAGGAAAATGGAGGGCTTGGTCTACCGGAGTGGGTTTTATATTATCAAGCATCTGTATTAACATGGGTAAAAGAATGGATAACTCCTAAAAATAAAAGGCTGTTATATCTGGAGGGGCATGATTTACAATTGGGGTGGCACGCTTTTTTATGGTATGGGAAAAATAAAGTTCATAAATATTTCCAAAATCATTATATAAGAAATGCATTATTAACAACATGGGAAAAATAAAATGTAAAAATATATTTGTCAACAATATGGTTATCAACAATGGAAGGATTTGTACCCCCAGATTTAGTGAACTTTGAAAAAATCTGGACATATAGAGACATTCTAAACTCTGAAGGGAATTTAAAATGTAAACAAGAAATGGAAAATCAGGGTATCAATTTATCATGGTGGGCACATTTACAAATACAAGCTAGATATGATAAAGACGTTAAACTGTATGGATTTTACAAGGAACAAACTGTGTTTGATAAGACATTGTTAAATTCTGATGAGAAACTAAGAAAATGTATAATTTTTTATTAACTTTGAAAATGGAAAGCGAACAAGTTAAAGAAACAATGATAAGATGGGCAAAAATTTTTGGGATATAATATAGAATTAGAAAAATGACAAAATGTATAGGAAAGAAATTACAAACTGACAATGTCAACTTCCTACAAAGAAAATGTATATAAAATGTTCTATAGATGGCACTTGCCACCAGCAAGATTAGCAAAAATGTTTAAAAACATGTCAGATAGATGTTGGAAATGTAAACATAAGTCAGGCATGTATTATCATGTTTGGTGGACATGTGACAAAGTAAAGAGTTATTGGAAAAAGATACATACCTGGCTAGAAAAGACGTTGGGAGAACATGTAAATTTTAAACCTGGACTTTTTTTATTAGGTATAATGCCAGAAAAGACTAACAAACAAAGCTTATATTTGATTTTGCATGTCACAACAGCGGCAAGAATTATATTTGCGCAATACTGGAAAAATAAAATAATACCATCAGATTAAGAAATAATCAAAAATATACTAGAATGCGCAGAGATGGACAGACTAACTATGAGACTGAAAGAAAAAGAAGAAGCAGAATATTATCAAACTTGGGACTTATTTTATCGATGGCTAGAGGAAAGAATAAAGGATTAGGAATTAAATATGTATTAGCGAATGTAAACTCAGACAGCACGTTGGTTGAAAAATTATTACTGAATGTATGGGAAAAAAACTAATAAAAACCTTTACAAAAAAAATGTCTGGAGTATGCATCTAATATTAATTCAAACAGATACGTGAACTAAACATCCCTGTATTCTTTGAAATGCAAATGCTGTAGGGCAGTTAGCTCCTTCTAATAAAAATATCTGGCTGTGAGGAAGTTGGTACAAAGATGGAGACAATATATGAAAATGCTGGAGTGGAGCAACTGTGGCAAAAATCAGTGGGTGTGAAGCAAAACGGAAAGTGTGTATGCATTCAGCTACACATACAGCATTTTGAACTGTTGGAAAAATAATTCCCATGTGTAACTAATGAATGTTGACAAATTCCTAAAAGTGAGAACACGCAATTGACAGGTTTGATCTTCCATCATTCAGAGAGTCTGCTTTGGATAAGCTCTTGAGGATTTCAAACCTGCAATAAATAATTTGGTCCAAGGGACATTGTATCACCATAAAAACCTCCTGCTCCAGTAGCTGGATTTGGCTTAGTCGGGTACCTATGCAGATGTCTCATCTAGCTAAGGAAATACTGGAGGAATATGAGGTGCAGACAACCAGACCCGCACATTTAGAGTTCAAACTGGGTACTTCATTGTTTTCTGCCTATAATACAGGAATCTCCCCAGAATGCCAGCTTTCACCTGGGAAATACCAGATAAGGCTGTGAGCTAGTGCTTCTCAATCTTTTCTTCAGACCCCCTTTAAGTACCTTTTGTGGCCACAGATCATGGCCACAGACCCCCAAGACTTAACCTAAGATTTAAATCATAACGTTTTCCAAGCCTTTGCGGACCCCCTATGATGACATTGCACCCCAGAAGGGTGCACGGACCACAGGTTGAGAACCACTGCTCTAAAGCATTCCAGAGGGGAGGGGTCAGATCTTGCCCTCTTGAGTTTATATAGGGATCCCAGGCTGATTCCTTTCTTGATCCCTCCTCCCAACAGGGCCCCCACACCATAGAAAACCTGCATAGTTCTAAGAATAACAAACATAGTTCTAAGAATAACAAACATAAAAACAAAGCAAAAAAAAAAAAAGCAACAGATCTAAATCCGGTATGCTAATAAAGCAGGCTTTAGCCTTTATCATTTGAGCAATGGGAAAAAACAGGAAGGGCAAAAATAACTTCTAATTGTAACTGCGTGGGGGGATTCCCCACTCTCTATATTTAAGCACTAGCTATCATGAGCTATTTTCTCTCTAGAAAGCATACATCTGGCAGTTTGCAGGCATGAATTCTTTTTTTTTTTCCCCTGAATATATCCTGGACTTGAAGCATAGGTAGTAACAATAACAATAATAGAGTTGGAAAGGACCTTGGAGATCATCTAGTCCAACCCCCTACTCAGGCAGGAAACCCTACACCAGGGGTAAGTAGGCAATCTTGGCTCTTTTATGACTCGTGGACTTCAACTCCCAGAATTCCTGAGCCAGCCATGCTGAGGGGAAAGGGAGAGGTTTCCAAGCTGAGCCATGCTGGCTCAGGAATTCTGGGAGTTGAAGTCCACGAGTCATAAAAGAGCCAAGGTTGCCTACCCCTGCCCTATACCATTTCAGATAAATAGTTGTCCAGTCTCTTCTTAAAACCTTCCAGTGTTGGAGCATTCACAACTTCTGGAGGCAGATTGTTCCCCTGATTAATTGTTCTGACTGTCAGGAAATTTCTCCTTGGTTCTAGGTTGCTTCTCTCTTTGATTGGTTTCCATCCATTGGTAAAGTGACTAAATACTCCTGCCCCTTCAACTGAGCTCACCAATGTTTTAAAAATGCATTTCCAAGTTGGCCTCTTCAAATGTTGGAAATTAAAATATGCATTCTCCCTCCAGTGGCTCTAAAAAAATGTTGGCTTACCTGCTTGCATTGACTCAGTAGTGGCGTAACAACAATAGCTGGAGAAAAACCTGAACACCATTGGCACTGACAAATTCACCATCAGTCAATTGCAAATTTACATCCTGCAAAAATACTTTTAACATCACCAAACAATGGAACAGAACAGAACAGAATAGAGCTGTTTCTTGTCCTGCCCTCTGGTGCTTTGGAGAATAATTTGAACCCCCTCTTCTTTGTGGCAGCCCCTCAAATACTGGAATACTGCTATCATGTCGCCCCTGTTTCTTCTTTTCTTTAGACTAGCCAAACCCAAGTCCTGCAGCCATTCTTCATACGTTTTAGTCTCCAGGCCTTTGATCACTTTAATTGATCTTCTCTGAACTTTTTCCAAAGTCTCAACATCTTTTTTGTAGTATGGTGACCAAAATTGGTTGCATCTGTCTATTGCAGGTTCTTCAGAAGGACTCGATTGGTGGATAAAAATGCCAAATCCAGTCTAACTGACTATGTAACCAGCTATAATAAGCATAAGCACCTGCCATACAACACCCCAGATTTAACAGAGCAGAAAAAGTCTGGATAGTGGATGTGGCAGTAGATAGCACAATCGAAGAGAAAAAACTGGAGAAAATCACAAAATAGACAGACCTGCAAATGGAAGTACAACAACAGTGGCAAAATAAAGCAACAACATTACCAATGGTAATAGGTTCCTTGGGTGAAATTCCAAAACATCTGGAGCACTATTTGAACACTTTTGGCATTGACAAAATCCCCATCAGTCAATTGCAAAAGACAGCTTTGCTTGGAATAACTTAACTCTGAGATGATACCTTTAAGATCATCAAACAACAACATCTGCCTATCCCAGGTTCTTGGAAAGGACCAATCACTGGACAAAAAGGCCAAATCTAAACATCTGGCTGAACATCTGTGCGGCCAACCATAATTTTACTCAGAAGAAAAAAGTGAGGAAGAGAACATATTGGCTTGTGCACTTGGAGACAACATGATTCCAACTTTCTAAACAAGATGGAGCTGTGTAATTCCCCTTTACTGAACTATTTAAAGAGAAATGGCTTACAGCAGAGGTCCCCAACCTTTTGGTCACCAGGGACCAGTTCCGTGGAGAAAGGTTTTTCCATGGACCGGAAAGTGCGTGGTTTCGTGTACTGCCTGCATCCTGTGGATGGGGCTTTGCTTGTTTGTGTGGACCAGTTGCTGGCATGCTGTGCCCCGGTACTGGTCCACGGACTGGGGGTTGAGGACCCCTGGCTTACAAATAATCCTCGCCCTACAATAATTCATTTTGTGACCATTCAAAATTACAACAGCACTGGAAAATTGGACTTATACCATTTTTCACACTTAGAACCACTGCAGCATTCCTGTGGTCCTGTGATCAAAATTCAGATGCTTGGCAACTGGCTCCTATGTATGACGGTTGCTGTATCCCGGGGTCATGTGATCCTCTTTGCGAACTTCTGACAAGCAAAGTCGAAGGAGAGGCCAGATTGTATTAACAACTGTGTTACCAACTTAACAACTTCAGTGATTCGCTGTAATTGACTGTGGCGAGAAAAGTCGTAAAATGGGGCAAAATTCCCTTAACTGTCTTGCTTAGTAAGAGATATGTTGAGTTCAGTTGTGGTCGTAAGTAGAGGACTACCCTGTATTCTGGCTCATATGTGGAGGACTTGGATTTTCCAGACCATGTTCCAAAATATCAGGTTTCAAGACATCACTGTGGAAAGAGCAGTTAAGAGGCTTAAGCAGAAGTCCACTTCTAACTGTAGTTATCACAAGAGGGTCTTTTTTTATTTTAAAAAAATGCCTCCTTCATGATCCAGTCTTGCAAAGAACCACTTCAAGCATTTTCAAAGACCAGTTGAAAAGCAAGAAACAAATCCAGAGTGGTGGTGCCGGATTCCAAGAAACTGGGCTAAAAATACAATATAATTCATGAGTGGATGCAGTAAATAATTAGTTGTTACATCTCAGCAATTAAAGGTTTCTTGGCAGATATGCTCACCCTTTCTCCTGCTCTATTAATTTCATTGTCCTGAATCTTAAAGTAAAGTTAATTTATAGCACCTTTTAATCAGGGGAACTATTTAATTCAATAACACCCCCCCTTCTTGTCCCTAGGCAAATATGTATAATGTTCAGCAACAAAGAAGTTCACAGAAGTAATTATTCCTACCTCTTCCCCCCTGGATATTTGCCCCATCTTCTATGGATCAAAAATCTCCTGGAGGACCTCAAGGCCAAGAGAGACCCATGCCTTGGTAAGGCCACACTTGGAATACTGCATCCAGTTTTGGTCACCACGATGTAAAAAAGATGTTGAGACTCTAGAAAGAGTACAGAGAAGAGCAACAAAGATGATCAGGGGACTGGAGGCTAAAGCATATAAGGAACGGTTGCTGGAATTGGGTATGTCTAGTTTAACGAAGAGAAGGACGAGGGGGGACATGATAGCAGTGTTCCAATATCTCAGGGGCTGCCCCAAAGAAGAGGGAGTCAACCTATTCTCCAAAGCACCTGAAGGCAGGACAAGAAGCAACTAGGATGGAAACTAATCAAGGAGAGAAGCAACCTAGAACTAAGGAGAAACTTCCTGACAGTTAGAACAATTAACCAGTGGAACAACCTGCCTCCAGAAGCGGTGAATGCACCAACACTGGAAGTTTTTAAGAAGAGACTGGACAGCCATTTGTCTGAAATGGTATAGGGTTTCCTGCCTGAGCAGATGACCTCCAAGGTCCCTTCCAACATCATCATCATCATCATCATCATCATCATCATCATCATCATCATCATCATCATCATCATCATCATCATTATTATTATTATTATTATTATTATTATTATTATTATATTAGGAGGGAAAGAGGCTGATTAATTGTGGATAAGCATAATTATGGGAAGCTTTGTCCTCTGCAAATTTTCTCCAGGTAGATATATATCTCTTGTTCTCTCTACAACAAGTCAGAAGCTCTGTTGATCAATCTTCTGGGCTCCTGCAATTAAAGATGAGTAGAATGAGAGACAAAGCAAGTGGTGTGGTGGCCTAGTGGTGAAGACCCTCGCCTCCCGCTGGGAAGGTTGAGAGTTCAATCCTAGGAATTACAGGGTTGTAAAAAAAGGGAGCATGAGACACAAAGCAAGATGTGTTTCCTTAGGTCCGTGGTGGCGAACCTATGGCACGCAGAGCCCTCTCTGTGGGCACGTGCGCCATCGCCCCAGTCCTAGGCCTTCAGCTGGGTTTTAAAAAACCTTTTTGCTTTAGGCCTCCGTTGTGTGCAAAAAAAAAAAGAGGTTCAATCAATCAATCAATTTCAACTTCTCGCGGGAAAAAAAAGATTTTGCAAAGTTGGAATTGATTGATTCAACATTTTAGTCCCACCCAGTCTGCTGTTACCACCTCAGCCATGCCCACCCAATGGGCCATGCCCACACAATTGGCCACACCCACCCAATGGGCCACACCCACGCGGCACCCGACGATACATAAATGGGTTTTGGGTTGCAGTTTGGGCACTCGGTCTGTAAAAGGTTCACCATCACTGCCTTAGGTCATACTTACAGATAGTCCTCAACTTACAATCATTTGTTTAGCGACTGTTTGAAATTGCAATGGTACTGAATAAAGTGACTTAAGAATAGAATAGACTGAAAACTTTATTGTCACTTTAAATGTACACTACTCAGCATACATTAAAATGAAATTTCGTTGCATTTGGCTCTCAAAAAAATACCATTATGCATATAAACCCCCCCCCCCACACACACACACATTATTCAGTGGTGAGATTCAGATATATGAACAACCAGTTCTCTGTATGGATGCTGTTTCTGGAAGTCCATTCTGGGCCTGGGCAACAAAAAATTAGCTACCGGTTTTACCGAAGTGGTGCAAACCGGCTGAATCCCACCACTGCATATATGACACAGAGAAACATCACAGTCTAGTTCGAATGTATACATATATATGGTAAAAAAAAAAAAGAATCCTGTGAATTTATAAGATGGATGGCATAGGGAACAAAGGTGTTACAAAATCTAGTCGTCCTGCTATAAATACTTCAAAACCTCCTCCCAGAGGGGAGCAACAGGAACAGACCGTGAAGTGGATATTTGGGGTCTCTAACAAAGCTCCGAGCTCTAAGCTCTAAAGCTCCGTGCTTACTGTATAAGCGGTATCCTGAATAACGGGAAGCGAGCTTCCTATAATCTTCTTGGCTGTCCTTACCACTCTCTGTGTGGAGAGGCTCTGTTACCACCAAACCAAACAATGGTGCAGTTTGTTAAAATGCTCTCAGTCGTGCCTCTGTAAAAAGTGGCCAGGACAGAAGGAGAAAAATGTGCTCTCTTCATCCGATGCAAGAAATGCAAACACCGGTTCGCATGCTTCACTAAAGATACCGTATGAAGAGATCAAGTGAGATTGTTTGTTATCTGCACCCCCAGGTACTTAATACTATTGACTACCACCACAGTTGCAACCTTGATACAAAGTGGAGTATGACTATGCCGGCTCTTTCTAAAATCAACAATGGTCTCCTTTGTTTTATTAACATTCAAAACCAGATTATTTTTATTGCATGAGTCTACCAAAGCCTTCACCTCCTCCCTATAAGCATCGGATAAGACCCACATTGGCAATTGGTACTCACAATTTAAACCACCACAGCATCCCCATGGTCATAGGGTTAAAATTCAGGTGCCTGGCAATTGGCATGTATAATGGCTGCAACATCCTGGGGTCATGTGATCACCACTGGCAACCTTCCCAGTTAGCTTCCAACAAACAAGGTTAATAGGAGAAGCAAAAATTGCTTAATGACCACATGATTCATTTAACTACAATGATTCATTTAACACCATGCCCCCAAAACATGTCATAAAATTGGGCATGATTCACTTAACAGCCACTTTGAAATTCTGCTTCCAGATGTGTTCTTAAGTCAAGGATATCTAATTTCTTCTTTTCCTCTCCCAAGCCAAGTATTTGGATTCTAAAGTAAAAAAACAAAAGAAGGAATACCAATACACAAGTAAATAAAATGTATTTAAGAGCTGTGATGCTATATTGTGGTATTTTGTCTGCAGATAGTACTTTCCTCAAATAGAATGTCTTCACAAGGGCAGAATCATTCAGATTTAAAAGCTGTATTTGTGTGGTTATACTCTTGAATTAAAAAGCATCTTTTAGAAGCTCAAAAATAACCCCAGGAAGACCACAGAGGGCACTGGTGTCAGTTCTCATAATAGAAATGGCTTGAGATAATTAGTGTGATTTTGGTTTACTACAGTATATCCATACCAAATCTAGATGACCTCTAGGTGGCAAAAATGAGTTAGTTTTCTGGTTGTTTTGCTGCCATCTAGTGGGTTTGGTTGATTTGGGAGAGTTGAAAGAACAGGTTAGAGCAGGGGTAGGCAACCTTGGCTCTTTTATGACTCGTGGACTTCAACTCCCAGAATCCCTGAGCCAGCCATGCTGAGGGGAAAAGGAGAGGTTTCCAAGCTGAGCCATGCTGGCTCAGGAATTCTGGGAGTTGAAGTCCACGAGTCATAAAAGAGCCAAGGTTGCCTACCCCTGGGTTAGAGACAGATCATCATGGAGAAAATATGCGGTTGGTAGGAGTTGAAAATAGCTTGATAGTAAGAAGATAAAGGATTCCCCTGTCCAGTTGTGTCTGTCTCTGGGGGGCGGTGCTCATCTCTGTTTCTTAGCCAAGGGAGCCAGCATTGTCCAAAGACACTTTCCATGGTCATGTGCCCAGCATGACTATTTGCTGACACACATGGAACGCTGTTACCTTCTCACCAAAATGGTACTTACTTATCTGCTCACATTAGCATGCTTTTGAACTTCTAGGTGGACAGGAACTCGACCAAGTAATGGGAGCTCATCCCATTGTGTGATACTTGGGTCTCAAACCTGGGCTGTCAGATCTCTAGCTGACAAGCTCAGTGTCTTTAACTGCTGAGCCATTGTGGCTCTACCTTGATAGTACATAATCAAACTGTTGAAAGAAAAATCTTCATCAGGGTCCAGTCCAAGCTGGGAATAAGCAAAATGGACAGTGCTTTAGAAAGAAGGTTGTAGTTTATTGAAGAGGAGAGCCAGACAGAAAGATGGCTCTGGGAAAGCTGACCACATGTAGTAGGGAGAGGTGGGTTTTATACCTTCTTGAGCTTTTGTTTGGAGTTGTTCCTGTGGCATGAACTTTGACCTGAGTCTGAGTCTGCCTTTCTGGTATTCTGATGGTGGTGGGTTAATCCTATTATGTCCCAAAGCTCATATCCTGCTTCCCTGTGGCTGTGGCTGATGACTGTTAGATTTTATGATGTGAGGGACTGTTGATTCTAGGGATCTTTGTCTTTCTAATCCAGGGGTGTCAAACACAATTTCACTGAGGGCCACATCAGCATTGCGGTTGCCCTTGGGGGGCCGGGTAGGTGTGGCCAGGGTGGGCATGGCCTACTGGGTGGGCGTGGCTGGAGTGGGTGTGGTCTACTGGGTCGGCATGGCCAGCTCTACATCGTTCGCGTCAAGGGGGCCTGTGGGGGCCTGGGCAGGAGTGGGACAGATCTGAGGGTCTCTGGCAGAAGGGGATGGGACCAGGGCAAGCGCCAAGGCATGGAGCACTGGAAGAGCCTCCCGGAGCCCATCAAGCTGGATATGTGAAGTAGGCGAGGGCCATTTGCTGGCCACTTCCAGGCAATGGTCCATTTCTTCATTCCTCACAAAGGGTGACAGCTCCCCAGCGCGTGCCCAGGGCACGGGGCCAACATGGCAGGGGCTGGTTCCTCACTGTTTCCAGATGGCCTTGTGGAGCTAAGACTGAATGCGTTTCAGCATAGATGGCCACCACAAAATTGTACATTGGCTCCCGGGTGGCCAGGGCCGGGGCCAAGGCAGCGGGGGCCATTCCCTCGCTGTTTCCAGGATGGCTTCGCAGGTCACATGAAACCACGTCGCGGGCCTTGTGTTTGTCATGTCTGTTCTAATCCAAGCTTCCTGGCTCCAAACTTTCTGACAAGATTATCACATCTGCATTTCTTGTTGACCTGGTTTCTGTTTGGGGCAGAGAGACTTGTGGGGGGGGGGGTTGGTTTCTGCCTTTAAGATCCTTTGGGGAAATATATTCTGCCTTTTTAATATTTCCCAAAATATTTCTTTCTCTGGATTCTTCCCACAAAACAATCAGTGGATTTTGGCAACTCAGATATGGTTATCGTGTGACTCCTTTCTATGTGCCAAACGCACGGACAATGAGCTTATGTTTATGCACCGTTAGGATCAACTGATAACTTTTTTTAAAAAAAAATATTTTTTACATGGTATTCACTCTTTGCATGAAGTCATCCTTGGCTTAATTATCTTTTCTTGAATAAATCACAACTGTTCTAACCCCAAATCATAAAAAAGCACATAATGGCTTAGTATCAAGTGGGAACCCAGCCAGAGTTTACATGCAACCATACACCATTGGCTCAGGATAAATTATAATCAAACTTAAGACATAAAATAACAATATGAAACCATTTGCATGTTATCCTGTGAACTTAATAATAGCAATAATAGCAGTAGTAATATCCCTGGTCTTTTGCAGAAGCTCATTATTTCAAGTGTTCTCGACTATTTAAACGCTGCATTGTCCCTCACGGTTTTATTAATAAGTTCACATTACAGTGATTCCAACAAGGGAAATCCAACGTTTTAAAAACTCCCTTTAGACTGAAATTTACAATAAACAATTTAAGGCTGGTCTGCCGTAAAGAATTTGGAAATATGTTCCGTGGCTCGCACAGTCAATTCATGCTGTTCCCCTTCCTCAGTTATTATTTAAAAAAAAACAAAACTGGACTGGGGCCCTGAAATAAGATACTTGTGAGAAATGCGGAGGCACAAAGCAGATCTTTAGTTTGAAATTACAAGGCTTTCTGAACCCTCAGTGGATTTCGACAAGACCAGTGACTATTCCCCTTCGTAGAGGGGCTGCTTGCTGAAATAATTGCCTAGCTATAGAAATGAAGCCACATTGCATTCATTGGAAGTAGAAATATGCAGCTGTAGGACTCCATGTAACAGGCATCCTTTAATCTCCCGTTAAGGGAACTGCCCCAGAAAAGGTGACTCTCAGTCATCCATCTTACAAGGGGACAAATTCCACTTCTGAATAAAGGACTAAGGCAGTGGTGGCGAACCTATGGCACGGGTGCCAGAGGCGGCACTCAGAGCCCTCTCTGTGGGCACGCGCGCCGTCGCCCCAGTCCTAGGCCTTCAGCTGGTTTTTATAAAACCTTTTTGCTTTAGGCCTCCGCCACCATGTGCAAAAAAAAAGAAGGTTCAATCAATCAGTCAATTTCAACTTCTTGCAGGAAAAAAAAAGTTCTTGCAAAGTTGGAATTGATTGATTGATGAAAAATCAGGGTGGGTCAGAAGGCAATGGTGACGTCGGTGCGGGTGGGTTACCCGGTGTGGGTGGGCCGTGGGGCTGTTACGTATTCACCCAAAACCCAACGTCAAACCCGTGAACCAGAGATTTTCCAAGCGGTAGTGACCTGATTCCTCTTTTCTGAGTTGAGGTGCACATTTTCAGTCGAGAGACAACGTCCTACTCCAACTTTGGCATCTTTAAGACTTGTGGATGTCAATTTCCCAGGCTTCCTCAGCCAACATGCTGCGCAGGGGGAAGAGGAGGGAATTATGGGAGTTGAAGTCTACAAGTGTTAAAGTTGCCAAGTTTGGAGACCCCTGCTCTATTTCATAGAATGTTCTCTATTTGCTGGCCCGGATGAGGACTAGATCTGGACATTCAAAATCAGGCTGTGTCAAGATCTTTCTTGAATACAGCTACCAGATCTGGACTCCCAATATCTGGAGGATGCCCCTTAACTTCTTGCTGGATTCCACTTGAAACAGGCAGAATAAACTCAATGGATAAGTCATGCAAAATTACTTTATTCCAGGTATCCTCAAGACATTATCTCACAGTTATTGTAGAAGTTCTTCCAGAATGTAGATTGTAATCTGGACCCATCTCATAGGTAAAAGAATAATGGATTTCTCCATTCTACGTAAATGTTACATGCTGCTACGGAGCTCCTAGCCTAGCCTCGTGGCTAGGATTCATGGAGAAAGCTAATAAAAAACCTGGCACATAACAGGATATCTGGTAATAAACCACAAGACCCTCCCAGTGGCCAATTAGAACACAGATATAACCATGTAACAACTAAACTACATTTCCCAGAAGGCTACCCTTAAGGGGACAGCACTTTAACCCTTAAAATGCTACTTGCTCTACACACAATTTCCTAAGCTAACTATACACTCTGACCAGATGGCTACAATGTCAGCACAATGCCCTCTAACTTCTGGGAGAACAAAGTGCACCAAAACTCTTTAGCTCTGCATTGAAAGTAATATTTTGCTTCCTTTACTGATGGTGCAAGCAAGGTAGTCTGGTCAACTTACTGTGTTTTATTCCATTCTATGCAAATCCCTTATTTGTGATTGGTGGGTATGTGCTCTAATAGATATGAACACCATCCTGGCTTCCCATGCTTTACCTGCTGGACTGCTAAGGCTGTCAATCATGAAAGGATGGATCTGTATTTTAAACAGGAATACAAGTAGTCCTCAACTTACAACAATTCATTTAGTGACTGCTCAAAGTTACAAAAGGCCCTGATAAAATTGACTTAGGACAATTTTTCACAGTTATGACCATTGCAGCATCCCCATGATCATGTGATCAAAAGTCAGATGCTTGGCAACTGGTTCAGACTTGTGACAGTTGCGGTGTCCCAGGGTCACATGATCCCCTTTTGCGACAAGCAAAGTCAATGGGGAATTCAGATTCACTTAACAGCCGGGTTACTAACTTATCAATTGCCGTGATTTACTTAACAACTATGGCAAGAAAAGTTATAAAATGGGGGTAAAATTCACTTCAATGTCTTACTTAACAACAGAAATTTGGGGCTCAATTGTGGTCGTAAGTCGAGGACTACCTGTTGTGAAATGCTGGCCATTTCTTAATTCTTTTCTTTTAGCTGTAGATCATCCCATTAAAGGTCTAAAATTAAGGATTGCATCATGGCTACCACCCCTAATTTTTTAAAACTTCCAATTTTTAGAAACCCAAATTGTCCAGCGAAACTTGTTCTTCCACCCACAAAAGGAAATGGAGGGAGACTGGATAATATCAGTTGCCTTCACTCCAGTGGTGGGATTCAAATACCTGAACAACTGGTTCTCTTATTGGATGCAGGAATGGGCCTCCGAGGCCTAGAATGGACTTCCGGAAGTGGCATCCATGCACTTCCGGCAGGCCGTTCTATGCCTGACAGACCTCCTCCAGGCCTCCGAGGCCTAGACTGGACTTCCGGAAGCAGTGTGCATTCAGCCAGTTCTCTGAACTCAGCAAAATTTAGCTACCGGTTCTACCGAATCGGTGCAAATTGGCTGAATCCCATCACTGCTTCCCTCTATGTACAACTTGCCTTTAAAATATCAAGCAAATAGCAAGCTGTGACTGTCAAAATTCTGCCAGGAGTTATTCTAATCTTCCCAAATACCACCCTCCAAGATGGTTGGGATGACAATGCCCAGGTTACTCAGCCACCATAAGCAAGGGGAATTTGGAGAGTTGTAGTCCCCATTCTTCCGATGACCTCAGTTGGACATGGCTATAAGAATGCACAGAAGGTATATGAACACCTGGAAATACAGCTGGCTCTGATCAGAGGCTTTTTCTACAGCGTGTCAAACTGACACCACTAACACTAAAGAAGACAACCTGTGACGCATTGGGTCCTTCTGTCAGAGATATTTCCTTACCCGATTTCTCAATGTCTTCAACAATGACAGAGCATCTAACACAGGGGTAGTCAACCTTGGCTCTTTTATGACTTGTGGACTTCAACTCCCAGAATTCCTGAGCCAGCACAGCTGGCTCAGGAATTCTGGGAGTTGAAGTCCACGAGTCATAAAAGAGCCAAGGTTGACTACCCCTGATCTAACATATTGCCTTCGCTGGAAAAGGAATTCATTCAGAGATGTCTGTGCCTCGAAAGTAGCCCATGTTGAACTGCCTAGCACAATCAAACATCAACACATACATATTTCACAACACACAGACCGATTTAACCATAGTTTCAATTGGGAAAAGGTGACAATCCTAGACCAGGCCAAATCCCAAAATGCCAGGGAATTTCTCGAAGCCTGGTACTCTGACAAATCATCCATCAATAGACACATCGACATTAACAACATCTATAGACTGTGCAAAAGAGACAATCAACCAGCCAAAAAGAGAAAAAAGACTCCAGTATCTCTCCACCGGTAATCAGCACTCAGATCAGCATAGATTAATAACTCCAAGGTTAACATCAGACCAACAGTCAAGTAATCAAGAAACTGCCAAAGAGTCGTTAGTAAACAGCCCAACCAAAGAATCTCTAAGACCAGCCCCACCCACCCAGACAGGCAAGACACCAGAATATAAACCAGGGGTGTCAAACTCAATTTCATTGAGGGCCGCATCAGCATTGCGGTTGCCCTCAGGGGGCTGGGTGGGTATGGCCAGGGTGGGTGTGGCCTACTGGGTGGGCGTGGATGGAGTGGGTGTGGCCTACTGGGTGGGTGTGGCCAGCTCTACACCGTTCGCGTCAAGGGTGCCTGTGGGGGCCTGGGCAGGAGTGGGACAGATCTGAGGGTCTCTGGCAGAAGGGGGTGGGACCAGGGCAAGTGCCAAGACATGGTCCACTGGAGGAGCCTCACTGTTCTTCTCAAGCCATGCGGGGGGGGGGGGCGTATGGAGCTAAGACTGAATGCGTTTCAGCATAGATGGCCACCACAAAATTGTACATTGGCTCCCACCTGGCCGGCCTGGGCCAGGGCCAAGGCAGCGGGGGCCGTTCCCTCACTGTTTCCAGGATGGCTTCGCGGGCCACATGAAACCACTTCGTGGGCCGCATCCAGCCCCCGGGCCTTGTGTTTGACATGTCTGATATAAACTGACAGCAAACAGCACTCCTTACTAGCACTGATGATGTTACCTAGTTGGGTAATGAAACATCTGCAAGAAAACAAACAAGCTCAGAGAGCACCAAGGACCACACATTTCCATCCCGAGCTACAAATATTCTCCTTCATTCATAAACTGTTTTATGATAATGTTTAGGTCATAAAATATCTTATCACATTTGCCAACTTTCAATTTCATGGGAATCTGGGTCCCGCATTCGGTAAGTTAGCCCATTTAACACAACTTGGTTCAAAAATTTGTGCCCTGGGATGCAGTGTTTTGCCCAGTTAAAGATTAAGGATTATAGGAAAGAGTGTTTTAGTGATACTCAGGTAGTCCTCGACTTACGACAGTTTATTAAGTGACCGTTCCAAGTTGCAACATCACTGAAAAAAGTGACTTATGACTGTTTTTCACACTTACAACCATTGCAGCATCCCCATGGGCACATTATCAAAATTCAGATGCTTGGCAACTGACTCATATTTAGGACGGTTTCAGCATCCTGAGGTCAAGTCAATGGGGAAGCCAGATTCACTTAACAACCCTGTTACTAATTTAACAACTGCAGTGATTCACTTAACAACTGTGGCAAGAAAAATCGTAAAGTGGGGCAAAACTCACTTAACAAATGCTTTACTTACCAACAGAAATTTTGGGCTCAATTGTGGTCATAAGTTGAGGACTACCTGTATTGTTATGGACTGGCAGTTTTCACAGCACTGCATAATTCAGAAAACATTCCATACTCTTAATTTACCTGAATATTAACCACTAAAAACAAAAATCACAGATAAGGGTAATTTTTTTCCTTCGGATTCTGGTGTTCTATAAACATAGGAAAGGGGAAGACGTGTGTACACGTGTACCTGTGTGTACGCGTGTCTCTGTGTTGGTGCATAAAGAGTAGTGACGACAGACGTCCTGTTCCTTCCTTAATACTAGTCTTGACGGAAAAGGTTAGTTAGTCAAATCTCTTTTACCTAAGTTTTCGGTTTTTTAATCAACTAAAAGGGATTCCTCATCAATCAGGGAGTATTAAAAGAAAACAATTTGTTTTTAATGTAATAATTTATGAGAACATAAATGTCAGGCACAATTTTAATAAAGGCAGGCCGTGTCGCTCAGAGGAAGGAAGACTGTTCCTAAAATGGGATTTGCTTCAGCCCAGACTTAAAGCTTGTCTAAAATGAGTTAGATTTATTCAATATCTCAGGGGCTGCCACAAAGAAGAGGGAGTCAAGCTATTTTCCAAAGCGCCTGAAGGCAGGACAAGAAGCAACGGATGGAAACTAATCAAGGAGAGAAGCAACCTAGAACAGTGGTGGCGAACCTATGGCACGGGTGCCAGAGGCGGCACTCAGAGCCCTCTCTGTGGGCACGCGTGTTGTCGCCCCAGTACTAGGCCTTCAGCTGGGTTTTATAAAACCTTTTCGCTTTAGGCCTCCACTGCCATGTGCAAAAAAAAAAAAAAAGTTCAATCAGTCAATTTCAACTTCTCGCGGGAAAAAAAAGTTCTTGCAAGGTTGGAATTGATTGATTGAACTTTTTAGTCCCACCCAGTCTGCTGTTATCACCGCAGCCATGCCCACCCAATTGGCCACACCCACCCAATTGGCCACACCTACCCGGCACTCGACGATGCATAAGTGGGTTTTGGGTTGCAGTTTGGACACTCAGTCTCTAAAAGGTTCGCCATCACTGACCTAGAACTAAGGAGAAACTTCCTGACAGTGAGAACAATTAACCAGTGGAACAACCTGCCTCCAGAAGCAGTGAATGCTCCAACACTGAAAGTTTTTAAGAAGAGACTGGACAGTCGTTTGCCTGAAATGATATAGGGTTTCCTGCCTGAGCAGGGGGTTGGACCAGATGACCTCCAAGGTCCCTTCCAACTTTTTTAAATTATTATTATTATTATTATTATTATTATTATTATTATTATTATTATTATTATTTTGATGAAGAGATTCGTGATGACTTACTTAGAAGCATAACATCGCAGAAGCAAAAGGGAGCTGAGTCCAACGGTCTAAGACAGGGGTCTGCAACCTTGACAACTGTAAGACTTCTGGACTTCAGCTCCCAGAATTCCCAGCCATCATAGCTCTCTCTCTCTCTCTCTCTCTCTCTCTCTCTCTCTCTCTCTCTCTCTCTCTCTCTCTCTCTCTCTCTCTCCCTCCCCACACACACACAAACACACACATACAAACATAAACACTACTTGCTCCATACACACACACACCAGGAGAGGAAAGAATAAGAAACCTGAAAGGTACACAAAACAAGATGTGTTGTTGTTGTTTTTCCCTCCCCAAAGCATTTCAAAACACTTTCTCAGAATCACTTTCTGTAAAAGCAATGAATATTTGTATATGGCCGTACAATGAAAGAATACAATGGAAATAAGCCTTGAAAGTCAGTGAGGAAAATCCTTGAAAAACAGTCTGAATGCTTACATTAAAAGCTAAAATATGTGCAAACGTTTTCTATATAAAGAACCGTACGGTTACACTTTGTAAGCGGAAAAGAGGGGCAATGTTCAAATGCCCCGTTGTTCCATTTAATAGGTTTTTGAATCTTTTAACAGCAAAAGAGAACATGGAACGGGAGTCTGCCAAATAGTTAGATTCCCTTCTGTTTCGACTGGAAGCCTTCAAAACTTTTCCACTGCTGAAGTATTTTTATTTATATAAGAGATGGTCATGGTTTTTATCAGTGTTTGCTCTTCCCTTCCCATTGAAATGTTAGTTTCTTTTCAACATACGGTGCCTCAGATTTTCTGGCCCAGTGCTCAAGAGGGGATGGGATCACTTGCTTGAAGATCAAAGTGAAGCTTTGATCAGGTGGGAATCAGGTATCCATGGATCCCACCTCCCCTTTCCTGCCTTCCCAACTGCCTGCTTCTGACACCAGGACCCAAAGTCTTGTTCCAATAGCGGAGAGGGAATGCAGATCTCCCTAGGGGAATGACTATACGTTTAAGGAAAGGTCTCTCTCTTCTAACTTCTATCTCTCCATTCTGCCAGATAGCCGAAATGGAGGCTGGCGATTGCAGAATCAAAATCCAAATAGAGTTGGAAGGGACCTTGGAGGTCTTCTAGTCCAGGGCTTTTCAACCTTTTCACCCATTGTTCCACTTTTCGGATATGGCAACATATACCACCAGTCGCCTAGCAAGGTGTCAAAAACTTGATGACCCCCCCCCCCCAAAAAAAGGAAAAAAGTGATAAAGTAACAGGTAGTCCTCGACTTTCAACAGTTCGCTTAGTGACTGTTCAAAGTTACAATGGCATTGAAAAAGTGCCCCCAAGCCACAGCCGAGCACGACACCTGCCTGCCCGCCCAGCGGTGCTCTTCCTCCTGTCTGAGGTTTTCATTGTTGTGAGCATTTCTGTTGAGGATTGGCAGCAGGGGTGGAATGGGGGGTATTTGGTTTTTATTCCCCCCATTTGCTGGGTGGTTGCAGCAGGTTTTGGTCACTTCACATGACCCTGGGACACTGTGACCGTCATAAATATGAATCAGTTGCCAAGCATCTGAATGTAAATCACAAGACCCTGGAGATGCTGCAACATTCCAGCTGATCGGCGCTTCTTCTGGGCTCAGCAGAAGCGCTAGGATCAGTGCTGCTTTCTAGCTGATTGGTGCTTCTTCAGGGCTCAGCAGAAGCACCAGGATCAGTGCCAAGCTCCAGCTGGAGCCTGGCGCTGATCCTGGTGCTTCCACTGAGCCCTGACAGCCCCGAAGAAACGCCGATCAGCTGGAAAGCAGCACTGATCCTGGCGCTTCTGCTGAGCCCTGACAGCCCTGCAGTTCCAGCCATCTCTCGCTCAGGCTTGTGCGGTGCTGCCACCGGTTCAGCTCATTCCCCTCCCCCGCTACCACTTTTCTAGGATGGTCGCGTACCACCTGGCAGGTGCCAATGTACCACAGGTGGTACCCGTACCACTGGTTGAAAAGCCCTGTCGTAGTCCAACCTTCTGCTCAAGCAGGAGACACCATACTATTTTGGACAGGTGGATGTCCAGTCTCTTCTTCAAAACCTCCTGTGACGAAGCACCAGGGCTTTTTTTGTCATAGAACACACGGAACGGCATTCCGGCACCTTTTTCCAACGGAATTTGTGGAACTAAAAAAAGTTCAGTCAGACCTTCCAACTTCTTGCAGAAAAAAAAAGATCTCACAAGGAGTTGGAAGGTCTGACTGAACTTTTTTTAGTTCCACAAACTCCGTTTCCATGCAGCAGAAGAGAAACACACCAGAGCTGGAAAGCAGGTTAGCAAACAAATGATTTCGGGAAGAGGGAGGAGCTGCGCCAGGAGGAGAAGCGGCAGGAAACGGGGCTGCCATTTCCAGAAGGGAGAAGGGAGACATGGGGCAATGCAGGGCAGCAAGCAAGTGCTGTTCTGTGCTCTGCATCCCAACGCAGAGCTGCTGTGTTCTCCATTCTCCGTGAGACAGGCGACAAAGGACTGGCGGAGGGAGGCGGCGGGGGAGCTTGTGCCACCCAGTCATGGTGCAAGCCATGGGAGAGTTAGCGGAGGACAAGGAGGCAGCGGCTTCGCCCGGGCAGATGATCTGCGGGATGAAGCTTAAAGAAAGCTCCTCCAGCAGCACACAGCAGCAGCGGAGCTGTTCACTGTCACTCCCACATGGCTCCGAAATGGCGGAGGGGGACCAGGCCTACCCCGCCCATCACATCTACCTTAATATGGCAGTACGGCTCGGGAGGGGAGTGAAAGGTTGCGATCAAGGAATGGCCTGGCAGAGGGGGGGGGGGCTGAGTTCCGGCACCTTTTTTCTTACAAAAAAAGCACTGTAAAGCACCCACAACTTCAGAAGGCAAAGCTATTCCACTGGTTAATTGTCCTCACTGTTAGGAAGTTTCTCCCTAATTCAAGGTTGCTTCTCTCCCTGATTAGTTTCCACTCATTGTTTCTTGTCCTGCCTTCTGGTGCTTTGGAAAATAAATTGACCCCATCGTCTTTATGGCAGCCTCTCAAATACTGGAGTACTGCTATCATGTCCCCACTAGTCCTACTTTTCTCTAGACTAGCCAAACCCACATCCTGCAACCGTTCTTCATATATTTTAGTCTCTCCAGGCCTTTAATCTTCTTAGTTGCTCTTCTTTGCACAGTTATGAGTCATGGTGATTGTAAAATATCTCGTCACATGACCAGACCCGTTTTTATGCCCCCCTTTTTTGCAGTGGTCGTAAAATGAATGTGGCGGTCATTAAACAAATGTAGCAGTTGCAAAGTGAATGCAGTGGTCATTCAGTGGAATGTTGGTTTCCACTGCTGTGCAGGTTCTGAGGTTTTGCTTGATAAAAAATACAGGAAACCAGAAGTTGCCTTCAAGCTTTACGTTTTTATTCAGCTGAACAAAGACGGGCTTCTCTAAAGGAGAAAAAAAGCCCCAAATATCAGAAAAGCCTTATTTTTAATGCCTTCTTTGATTACATAAGCAATTCACCCAGCAAAGCTGACACACATAAGATAAAGACTTCGCCCTTTAAGGCTGGCACACTGTAGATAAGAAGGAAGAAAGCAGAAGTAGCTAAAAATGTGCCCTTTTGGGTGTTCCCTCAAGACACCATATGTTCCCTTTTGGGTGGTTTAGGCGTTTCCCTAAGACACCATATGTTCCTGGCTGGGTTAGGATATTGGGTGTTTCCTTTGCTGTCCATTTATGACCTTGCATTCATGGTTCTGCAAGTGGCCAGAGATAGCGGGGCCATCTGCATGTATTCACAATTGATACTGTCCCCTAAGTCCGGGTCAACACCACAAATTGGTCGTAAATTGTGGTCAATGATTGCAGGAGCACTGCAAATAGCTGTAAATGTGGGCTGGCTGCTGAGCACCCAAAATGACTGCAGTGAGACACAAACTTGGAACTTCAAAACCAGCTTGTAAATAAATTTGAGAGGGAAGGTACATCATAATTTGAAATGGTTGTTAAGCAGCCAGTCATAAGTCAAGGACTACCTCCACTCAGACTTAAGAACATTCCATCAGAATGTTAGAATGACCATCATCAGTGGTGGGATTCAGCCAGTTCGTACCACTTCGGCAGAACCAGGAACTATTTTTTTTTGTTGCCCAGGCCCAGAATGGACTTCTGGAAGCGGCATCCACACAGAGAACCGGTTGTTCATATATCTGAATCCCACCGCTGACCATCACCATAACTTTCATCCTATGACATCTACAAAGCAGTATTGCTTTTGTTAGTGATGCCTTCGGGAAAATATACTTTGAAATGCATTAGGATGAAAAATCCTTGCTCGAACACAGTCGAGATTTTATCTGCCCCCTGCCAATCCTATATTTATTTTTCTGCACAAAGACAGGAATGTATCTATCCCTCATGAAGCCACTGGAGCACAATTCTGCTGTCTCTGGGCAGAAGCATTAACCTTGCTGGGTAAGCCGTACGTGGTCACCCAACTCTTCATTGCTGCTGGCTGCATTTGTTAATGGTTTTGTTATCTGAAGTTCATATTTGCAAAAGCATCCTCCAGGTAAAGATTGTGCCTTTGGACTGATCTGTACTGAGAGACTGGGAAGTTGGCTTCTGTTTTTCTACCTTGTTCTTAGGAGAAAATGAAAAGTCTTTTAGGAGTAAGACAACTTTCTATAAACTGTTGCTCCAAGCAATCGTTGTTATTTGCCCCATATAAATGTTAGGTCTGTTGGCCCTACAAGATAGAGCAGGCTAAAAAATCTATACCATAAAGGTCAGCATTGCTTTTATTGTAACAGGTATAGGAACAGGATCCTGCAAGTTTGAGTACCCATCCCTCCTCCGTCACTTTATCTGTGGGTGAACTAGGGAGACACTTGTAGAAGTTTTTTTCTCAAGTTACTTTCTTGGCCTAAACACTGGCAGAGTAAGCTACTGTATACAGGTAGTTCTTGACCTGCCCCATTTTATGACTTTTCTTGCCACAGTTGGTAAGTGAATCACTGCATGTGTTAAGTTAGTAACACGGTTCTTAAGTGAAACTGGCTTCCCCCATTGACTTTGCTTGTCAGAAGGTCACAAAATATGACACTGGGACACTGCGACCGTCATAAATATGAGTCAGTTGCCAAGTGTCTGAATTTTGATCATGTGACCATGGGGATGCTGCAATGGTCATAAGCGTGAAAAACGGTCACAAGTCATTTTTTCAGTGCTGTTGTACCTTTGAACAGTCTGTTGTGATTCCTCGCCAGCCAGTGGACCTGGCAGCTGAGTCTGAGGAATCAGAGGAGGAGGAGGAGGGGCCTGGAGTGACATCAGAGTCAGAGGAAGGCTCTGAGGAGCTCCAAGACTTACAGTCTGACAAGGAGCCTGGCCCCTCTACTCGTGCTCAGGCTGAGACACAGCTGTGCTGGGAGTCTGAGTTGGACAGTGATGAATCACAGCTGGGAGATATCCAGGATGCACGAAAACGCCGGCAAGAAAAGAGAGTAGGACAGAGGAATGCAATGGTGTGGCTCCAAAGGCAAAGGAGAAGGCATTAGGAAGCCACACCTTGGCTGCATAATAAAAGGGAAGGTGTGGGAGGTGCTGGTTGCTGAAGGCAACTGTTCATGTTAAGGAATCAAGTTTCTGTGAACTGTGTTCGTTTGCCTTGGATATTGACTCAGATCGGTGAATAATAAGAGGGGATTGGTTTTTTCCTGCGGTTCCAGCCTGCTTGTTGGAAGAGGGGTTTCTCCTTGTGAGCTTAACAAGGACTCACGTAGGCTGGGACAGAACACAGTCACTAAATGAACTGTTGTAAGTCGAGGACTATCTGGACTTTCAGACAATGCTTATTCAGAAAGACTATGGCCTTTCTGAATGTTGGATTAGAGCAGTGGTTCTCAACCTTTTTAATGCTGCGACCCCCAACTGGTCGTAAGTCGAGTACTAAACCGGTCATAAGTCGAGTACTAAACCGGTCGTAAGTTGAGTACTAAACCGGTCGTAAGTCGAGGACTACCCAACCGGTCGTAAGTCGAGGACTTTCCCTGCCCGGGAGCACTGTGCATGCGTGTTTCCTCCCCCTGCGCCGGCCGAGGTGTAGCTGGCAAGCGGCAGAGACGGAGCAGGCCGACCACCAGCTGGCCCAGCTCAAGGGAGATAAGGCACCCGCCGGAAAAGGGGAAAAAATGGCGGACAGCCTTGCTTGGCGACCCCCGTGAAATGGTCGATGGACCCCAAATGGGGTCGCGACCCATAGGTTGAGAACCGCTGATTTAGAGACATTGCCTGCAAAGCTGATTGTGCTGCTAACCTAAGATCTAGATCAGAGGTCCCCAACCTTTTGGGCCCCAGGGACTGGTTCCCTGGAGAGAGTTTTTTCCACAGGGTGCGTGTTGTGTGCTGCCTGCATATCGTGGATGGGGCTTTGCTTGTTTGTGCGGACCGGTTGCTGGCATGCCGTGGCTCGGTACTAGTCCACGGACCGGGAGTTGGGGAGCCCTGATTTAGATTCTAGTGCATTTCGATGGACACTTCTAACATCGTCAGTTCTTTGTTACCTAGTTTGAGTAATGAAATGTCTGCAAGAAAACACCCAAGTTCAGAAAGCAACAAGGACCCCTCATTTCAACCCTGAGCTACCAATATTCTCCTTGATCAGTAAAATGAAAATATAATACATTTCCTCAGCCACAGATCTGTGAGGGAGATTCCTAGCTGGTTACTGTACACCTCTCTATTCCTCCCCCTCTCGTTACTCCCTTCCAGACTATAGTCATATTCATACTATCTTCAGCAGTTGCAGGAGACACGTTTGGGACATTATGAGGAGTTGTAATTGCCACCTGTCAACACTATAGTGTATATTAACATGCGTCACTTGGATTTTCCACTTCTAGTAGTAAGATTGCAGCCCAGATTGACGCTGTTTGCAGGTTATTTTAAGGATTGGATGCCGCTTCTGATGTCGACCATGGGGGAAAGACATGGTAGAATATGCAAAACATCTTGAACACTGGGTGCTATCTAACAAAATGAAATTCAATGGCAAAAAAAGTAAGGTTCTACATTTAGGCAAGAAAAACCAAATGTACAGGTATAGTATAGGTGGTACCTTGCTCAATAGTAGCAACAGTGAGAGTGATCTTGGAATCCTAGTGGGCAATCACTTAAATATGAACCAGCCGTGTGCTGCAGCTGCCAAAAAAGCAACACAGTGCTAGGCTACATTAACAGAGGGATAGAATCAAGATCATGTGAAGTGTTAATACCACTTTACAATGCCTTGGTAAGGCCACACTTGGAATATTGCATCCAGTTTTGGTCACCACGATGTAAAAAAGATGTTGAGACTCTAGAAAGAGTACAGAGAAGAGCAACAAAGATGATTAGGGGATTGGAGGCTAAAACATATAAGGAACGGTTGCTGAAATTGGGTATGTCTAGTTTAATGAAGACATGATAGCTGTCTTCCAATATCTCAGGGGCTGCCACAAAGAAGAGGGAGTCAAGCTATTCTCCAAAGCACCTGAAGGCAGGACAAGAAGCAATGGGTGGAAACTAACCAAAGAGAGAAGCAACCTAGAATTAGGGAGAAATTTCCTGACAGTCAGAACAATTAATCAGTGGAACAACCTGCCTCCAGAAGTGGTGAATGCTTCAACACTGGAAGTTTTTAAGAAGAGACTGGACAGCTATTTGTCTGAAATGGTATAGGGTTTCCTGCCTGAGCAGGAGGTTGGACTTGATGACCTCCAAGGTACCTTCCAACTTTACTATTATTATTATTATTATTTTTCTCTTTAATCCTCTGTAGCCATTGTTTAAATTGTGAACAATAGGCTGCGTCAAGAATATTGTTTCCTGATGTTGTACCAATGACCCCAACCATTTTCAAATGATGTGGTTCTTCATCCTTAGTGGCAATATTATCTTGGGTTGTTATAATCATTTGTAACTTCTTGTACTCAAGGGACCACCGGCCAAATAACATCCTGTGGCTTCTCTCTCTTCTGTCTTCTAGATTCCTGTCTGGAATGAAAGACCAGATACACACATGAAGGTTCAATTAAATTGATTTATTGCTGAAAGCCTATGCATAGGAATCTTCTTAACAAATGGTCCACATCTGCGTAGTTAGATCAATGGAACTCAAGGGGGATTGGATTTAGATCTCTTGTGGCAACATAGGGATTCTAGGCTGATTCCCTTTTTCACTCCACCCCCAGATTCTGCCACCCTATCTCCTACAGCAGGGGTAGGCAGCCTTGGCTCTTTTATGACTCGTGGACTTCAACTCCCAGAATTCCTGAGCCAGCACGGCTCAGCATGGAAACCTCTCCCTTTCCCCTCAGCATGGCTGACTCAGGAATTCTGGGAGTTGAAGTCCACGAGTCATAAAAGAGCCAAGGTTGCCTACCCCTGTCCTACAGTTATGCCTAAATATATTCTTTTTCCCATTATTCCTTAACACCAGCAAAGATGTTGCTTTTACCCAGAGCACTACCGATAGCGCCATCTGTTCATAAGAGAACTCACAATCCCTTTATGAATTAACATGAAACCCAATCCGGTGGTATGTGTAATCCTTCTTGGAATTTATCTGCATAACGGCAACATCAGCACGGAACAAATTTTGGGCATGCAGGAACGCCTCAACTTAATGACCAGAATTATGGTCGTAAGTCATCACATGATCAACCCAATTTTACAATATGTTTTGCGACAGTCATGAAGTGGACCTATCGTTCACGTTGGGTGTTTTCTGCGGAAAATGGAAACAAATGTGGGAAATCTGGCAAAAAAACAATAACACCACATTGTAAATTGTGGTCAGATGACCATGGGACACTGCAAACAGTCATAAATGTGAGCCAGTTTCAAAGTGTCCAGAATGTGATCACCTGACCATGGGTGGGCTGAGGACAACTGCCATAACTTAAAATTCAGGCCATCTCTCTCTTTTTTTGTCCATTGTTACTTTGAATGGCTGCTAAGCGAATAGTCGTAAAGCAAGAACTTCCTGTACAGTTGAAATCCAATGCTTTCCACCTGAGCAAGTTCCTAAGCCCTATTGAGAATCCCTTTTTGCACCCTCCCATTCAGCCAAATTTGATTCTCGGAGACTGCCTGGGCAGGTCCCTGAAGTTTTCATGGCAAGCTGTTTCAGAAGTGATTTGCCATTGCCTCCTTCTTAGGGCTGAGAGAGAGTGACTGGCCCAGGGTCAGCCAGCTGGCTTTGTGCCTAAGGTGGGATTAGAACTCAGGGTCTGCTAGCTTCCAGCCTGATCCCTTAACCGCTACACTAAACTGGCTCTATTAAGAATCCTACTAGCACGGAAGTGTTTTATGTGTTTACATCTCAGGTCCTTCCTCTGAAACCTCCAGAGGAATAATTGCACAGTGAATTTCACAGCTTTAAACAAGCCTTTCTTAGATGGATACCTGTGAGTTCCCTGCCTAAAATCGGGGGGCTGAACTAGCCCTCTC
>NW_015390063.1:0-24241 GCF_001527695.2 Protobothrops mucrosquamatus
TGACCCCCTGGGATACTGTGACCGTCGTAAATATGAATCAGTTGCCAAACCTCCCAGTTTTAATCATGTGACCATGGGGATGCTGCAACGGTCGTGAGAAAAATGATCGTGTCCTTTTTTTAAGTGCTGTCATAATGTCAAATAGTCACTAAGCGAAATGTCGTAAGTCGAGGACTACCTGTACTTGGAAGACTGAACCCAGAACCTACACCTCACTCACCGGGGGTGCAGTCTTGGGCCTCATCCACCAAGATGACATCGTAGCCGGAAAGCGAAGGCTTCTGGAGTTGCCAAAGCTTCAGGTAACCTAAAAGACGTAAGACCGATGCTTAAAATCAACATCAGTGCACAATAAGGCAACATTTACAGCTTTGCGGTCTGGGACTCCCGTGTTACAACAGAAACAGAGCCCACTATTTAAAAAGGAAGCATGGTGTTATATTTTCTTTGAATACAGGGTTTCCCAAGCTTGGCCACTTAAAGATGTGTGGACTTCAATTCCCAAGATGCTGGCTGGGAAATTCCCGAGAATTGAAGTCCACAAGTCTTAAACTGGCCAAGAAAGGACTAGAACTCCCAGTCTCCTGGTGATTGGCCCAAAGTCACCCAGCCAGATTGCATTCCTAAGGCGGGACTAGAACTCACTGTCTACTGGTGATTGGCCGGATTGCATTCCTAAGGCAGGACTAGAACTCAATGTCTCCTGGTGATTGGTCCAAAGTCACCAGCTGGCTTTCATGCTTTAAGACAGCACTAGAACTCACCATCTCCTGGTGATTACTCCCAAGTCACACAGCCAGCTTTCATTCCTGAGGCGGGACTAGAATTCACCATCTCCTGGTGATTGGACCAAAGTCACCTAGTTGGCTTTCATTCCTAAGGTGGGACTAGAACTCACCAATCTCCTGGTGATTGGCCCAAAGTCACCCAGCCGGCATTATGCCTAAGGACTAGAATTTCCCTCCGTGAAGAAAATTGCCCCTTTATTCTTATTTTTTTTCTTCCTCTTTCTGCAGCAGAGCTAAATGAAACCTCACATGTCCCACTTACCGTCGTGCGTCATTCGGAGCGCCATTTCCCCTGTTGGGCTCACCGTCTGCATCTCGCTCCATATTTCTTTTGCTTCTTCAACAACGATCTAGAAAGCAAAAGCTGGTAAGTAGATCTTGTCGGACAAGATCAGATCCAAGGCTTTCTCATCCAGGCTGCCCAGAGACCTTGAAGGAGGAGGACGGGCTGGATCCACAGGTAGTCCTCTACTTACGACCACAATTGAGCCCCACATTTCCATTGCTGAGCAAAACAGTTGTTAAGTGAGTTTTGCCCCATTTTACAACCTTTCTTGCCACAGTTGTTAAGTGAATCACTGCAGTTGTTAAGTTCGTCACACAGTTGCAATAGTGGCGAATATCTGTATCTTCAGATATAGGATGAGGGTGGGTTGGTTTCCAAACGTTTCATTATCAGGCTAAGTAACATCTTCAGCGGAGTGGAGGGGATGTCCATGTTCTCCTGTTGATAAGGGCTTCAGGTGTGGGTGTGTCGAGTGAGGGTTGTGATGGGTCAGGTGTAAGTCATCAAATGAGAGGCTTGAGTGTTGTGATGGGGAGGTGGAGCAATTGATTGGAGCAACACACAAATCATCAGCCAACGCCACCACCCGCCACGCACATGAGTTCATTGAAGCCTGTCACTCCACCAGCAATTCCATCCACAGATACATCAACCTACAACCAGCCTATGCACCCCTTAGAATCCAAATCAACCGCACAGCCAACCGGGGACGGCACTGGCCCTCAACCATCCCGCGCAATCCCCCACTACCGGCAGTTCACCTCCCAAGGATCCTGACCTCCCCATGGCGAGACCCATCACCAGCCTCTCACTGATGACTCACACCTGACCCATCACAAGACCCTCACTCGACACACCCACACACTGAAGCCCTTATCAAAAGAACAGCGACACTGACATCCCTTCAACTCCACTGAAGACGTTACCTAGCCCGGTAACAAAAGATATGGAAACCAACCCACAAGCTCAGAGAACCAACCTCCACCCTGAATCTGGTATCCCCATTGGTTTTGTTTGTCAGAAGGTTGCAAAAGGGGATCACGTGACTCTAGGACCCTGCAACTGTCATAAATACGAGTCAGCTGTCAAGCATCCAAATTTTGATTGCGTGACCATGGGGATGCTGCAAAGGTCATGTGTGAAAAATGATCCGAAGTTATTCTTTTCAGTACTGTTGTAACTGCGGTCACTAAAGAAACAGTTGTAAGTCGAGAAGTAACCTGTACCTGACATAGCTCCTCAGCACCAAATCCATACTTTTTGCATTCCTCGCAGTTCTTCTTGCACCATTTGGGCATGTGGTCCACAGTGACAGATTCATCCGCCGAAGCGAAAAACGCAGCGAGGGTCTCAGCGATCATGTTGACTCTGATCAATGGAGGCTGGTCCTGGCGATTGGATTGGAGAAAGCTGGCCACATAGGACGTCAGCGGGAACAGTTCAAGTTCCCTTCTGTAACTGCAGCTAAATGAAAGAGGGACGGAGGAATTAATTCTGGCATTTAATCTCTGCTCATTTGGGGGTTAATTGCTGGCAAGGAAGTCTTTTGGTCTTTCTGTTTCCTTTTTGGCTTTTGGATTATCTGTTTTCAATGGTATGTAGTTGTTGTTTATCTCAATGTGCCTGCTGATGGCTGATTTTTTTTTCCCCATAGTGCTAGGAATTCTCTGCCATTTTAGATAGCACTGATGATGTTACGTACTTGGGTCATGAAATGTCTGCAACCAAACAGCCAAGCTCAGAGAGCAGCAAGGACCCGAGTCCCTATTAATTTCTGAGATGTGGGCAGTATGCCTTAAATCACGATTTGGTGGGAAAAGAACATCTGTTACCCACCTCGAATTGAAGTGAATCGCTCTTTCATGAATTCTCCTGACAGAGAGAACAATTAATCGGGGGGACGGCTTGCCTCCAGAAGTCGTGGATGCTCCAACACTGGCGGGTGTTTAAGAAGAGATTTGGCAACTATTTGTCTGAAATGTTATAGGGTCTCCTGCCTCAGCAGGGGATTGGACTAGAAGACCTCCAAGGTCCCTTCTAATTCTATTATTCTGTTCACAATCTTTCCAGCAACAGAGAGACCTATTTTATTTCATAAATGTCTTAAGAAACCATTTCAAAATAATAAATAAATTGTTTTGTTGCTGTTTGCTGGGATCTTACCAGCTCTTTGGTTTTATTTTTGTGGGGTTACCTTTTCTTTTTCATTATGTTATACTTCACCACATCACTGTTTTTTAAGATTCATTAAATAGGAGGCAGCTCCTTACAGTTTTTTGACTGCTTTGTAAGCTAAGGAGTGGAAGGTTTTACAGGTGACGTTCGTAGGGAAAAGCTGTTCCGCCTGTTCTCGGACGGATCTGTTGAACGTCAAGTACAAGAACTTAAGCTCGGACCATTTCTTGGTGTACTGGATCAGTGTGTACGTTTTCCCAGTGCCTGTGTGAAAAATTAAAAACATTTCAGTCCTTCCAGGTTGTTACTTCCTAGCCAGGTTCCTTCCAGACAGCCAGGATGGCAGAAAAAAAAAAACCCAGGACTTTGCAGGTTGAAGGTGTGACGTTAGATTGAAGCTTCCATGTCTACAGATGAAATTAAGGAAGGTGGATAAAATCCAGGACTAATAGATCTAATAGATCCCTTCCAATGAGAAGGAACCAAGTCATTAAGGAAACAAAGGGGGGGGGGGGAAGTCACTTGAACCAGAGAAAAAAAAACAAAATTGGGTTCTCAGCACAGGGAGAGGACCCCTGTGCAAATCCCATCAACAGCTATCAGACTTGAAAATCAACAAGGCAATACAGGCAGTCCTCGACTTACGACCACAATTGTGCCCCAAATTTTTGTTGCTAAGTGAAACATTTCTTAGGTAATTTTTGCCCCATTTTACAACCTTTCTTGCCACAGTGGTTAAGTGAATCACTGCGGTTGTTAATTTAATAACATGATTGTTAAGTGAATCTGGTTTCCACGCTGAGTTTGCTGGTCAGGAGATCGCAACAGGGGATCCCGTGACCCTGGGGACGCTGCAGGTCATAAATAGGAGTCAGTTCCCAAGCGTCTGAATTTTGATCACGTGACCGTGGGGATGCTGCAAAGGTTGTAAGTGTGAAAAGGGGTCGTAAGTCCCTTTTTTCCACGCCACTGTAACTCTGAACGGTCACTAAGTGAACTGCTGTAAGTCTGGGACTATCTGTAGTAGCTGCCAGTCTTGTCAGTCTACAAAGAAAGCCCACCCATTCTGCCAGCCTAGTGGAGAAGGATGTGGGTAAGTGTATATGAGTGTTTGTGTATGTGTGTGTGTGTGTGAGAGAGAGACAGAGACAGAAAGAGCACAAATGTATGGATGGAGGAGAATATTTGTAGCTCACAGTTGAACTGCTGGGTTCTTGATATCTCCCGAGTTTAGTCATTTTCTTACATTCATTTCATGACCCAACTAGGTAACATCATCAGTGCTTGAAGGGAGTGCGGTTTGTGGAGGAGGAGGAGGAGGACAACTGTGGGGTCCTGGGTGCTCTCTGAGCTTGGTTGTTTTCTTGCAGACATTTCATGACCCAACTAGATCACATCATCAGTGCTAGAAGGCTTGTACTAAAAGGCTTCTATGCACTGATAATGTTCCCTAGTTGGGTCATGAAACGTCTGCAAGAAAACCGCCCAGCTCAGAGAGCAACAAGGACCCCCCCCCCCAGCCCAACCATGAGCTACAAATATTCTCCTCTATCGGTAACACTACAATCTCCCTATTAAGGGTGGAGAAGAACCGTAGCAGCCTACATCACCAGCAAGGAGAATATTGTTGTAAATAGCAAGAGATCTTTGGAGGAATTCGGGAAAGCTGGTGAAATGAAGATCCGGGCAAGGTGATCTCAGTTCTCAAGATATACAATGATCAGTGAGTTTGCACCTACAGAGGGAATCAAGTATCTCCTGGGCTGGGGCTGCCTTACCTGCAAAAGCCACAATTTTTACCCTCTCTCCAGGTGTTTTAAAGGCGTGGTTCAAGATCTGTTGTTGTTCACTGGTAGGTTGTAAGTCAGTCCTGTTGATGAACAGAAGCAGAAAAATGTAAAAAGCTAACATAGGTAACCAGGTGGTTTTTGCAACATAGCAAACACTGTCTAACAGTTGCATCTTTTAAGATGGGTGGACTTCAACTCCCAGAATTCCCCAGGCAGCATCTGCTGGGGCTGGGGAATTCTGGGAGTGACATCCACGCAGCTTAAAGTTCTCAAGGTTGGGAAACATTGGGCTAAATTATTCCCCGGTTCTCCTGGGAAAACTTGTACAGGTAGTCCTCGACTTACAACAGTTCATTTAGTGACTGTTCAAAGTTACAACGGCACTGAAAAAAAAGTGACTTATGACCGTGTTTCAAACTTACGACCTTTGTAGCATCCCTATGGCCACATGATCGAAATTCAGACGCTTGGCAATTGACTCATAATTTATGAGGGTCACAGCATCCCGGGCTCATGTGATCCCTTTTTACGACCTTCTGACAAGCAAAGTCAATGGGGAAGCCAGATTCACTTAACGACCGTGTGACTCGCTTAACCACTGCAGTGGTTCACGTGACAGCGGTGGCGAGAAAGGTTGCAAAATGGGGCCAAAATGACTTACCAACTGTCTTGCTTAGCAATGGAAACTTTGGGCTCAGTTGTGGTCGTTACGTCGAGGACTACCTGTACATGTTTGCAAACATTACGTAAAGTCCCCATTATTGATACAGGTAGTCCTCAACTTACTACAATTGAGCCCAACATTTCTGTTGTTAACATTTGTTAGGTGTCTTTTTCCCCATCTTATGGCCTTTCCTGCCACGATTGTTAAGTGAATCGCTTCAGTTGTTAAGTTAGTAACACGGTCGTTAAAAGAATCCGGCTTCTCCATTGACTTTGCTTGTCAGAAGGTTGTAAAAAGGGATCACATGAGCCTGGGATGCTGCGACCATCATAAATATGAGTCAGTTGCCAAGAGTCTGAATTTCGATCACGTGACCATGGGGAGGCTGCAACGGTCGTGTGAAAAACGGCCATAGGTCACTTTTTTCCCCAGTGCCGTTGTAACTTTGAAGGGTCACCAAGCGAACTGCTGTAAGTCGAGGACTCTCTGTATTGAGACACAAAGTTAACGTACGTACCTACAATCCTGTAATTCAGGGTTGATGTCCCTGCAGGGCGAATTCTCCAAGGTATGCAAATAATAATAAACATTGTAATAAAACCTAGAAGGAAAGGGAAAATGGGAAAAGTTATAATGAATCTCAAAATAAACCCTAAACTGTATAAAATCCAGGAAAAATAATTCAGAGAGGAGAATAAACACACCTCCGCGGATTTCTGCTTTAAGGAACCAACCCTTGAAATCAGCAGCATCTGTTTGCAGATGCGTGAGAAAGCCTGGTCAAACTTCCAGCTGCTTTAATGAGTAGGAGAGGTGTTCTATTTTGGGTTATTTATTGATAACCCACCTTAATTGTTTTTGCACATAACTCAAGGGGACGAATATATCCAATACAGCTTCCTCCTCCTACTTTTCCCCCCAAAAAAACAACCCTCTGAGGTGGGTTGGGCTGAGAGACAGACAGACAAGCCTAAAGCCACCCCACACAGCTTTCATGCCTATGGCAGGACTAGAACTCACCGTCTCCGGCTGATTGGCCCAGAGTCACCCAGTTGGCTTTCATGCCTATGGCAGGACTAGAACTCACCGTCTCCTGCTTTCTAGCTTGGCGCCTTAACCACTAGACCAAATCGGCTCTCATGCTAGATCCAAAGTGCTTTTTCTGAACCATTTTTAAATGCACACAAAGCCTGCCAAAGATGTATTCCTATTTACTACTGCCGCAAAGGACAGGTTTCCGTCCTAAGTGTCTCTCCTGACCCTTTGCAAACTGACCTGTTGCTGATCTCGATCCCATTCCCTCGCATGGCGTAAAGGAGGGTGGCCGTGCAGTACAACATTTCATTGATGTCCATCAGTGACATGGCAGAGGGGGGCCTTTGGAGGCAGCCCACCAGCTCCTGAATATCGCCACCTCCTCCAGCGAAGAGCACAATGGCCGCCATCACTGCCCGAACGTAGGCCTCCTGGAAGAGCATGGGTGGGATCATTATCGGGGTGGGGGCAACCTTTTGAGCCTCACAGGTTGTATTTTCTGTCCTGTCTGGCAGGGGAGCAAGTTAAATGGTACAAATAGTCCTGAACTTGCAACTATTCAACGAATGTGGAGTCCTTGGTGCTCTCTGAGCTTGGTGGTCTTCTTGCAGACGTTTCATCACCCAACTAGGGAACATCATCAGCGCTAAAAGGGAATGGGTTTGCGGAGGAGGAGGAGGAGGGGGAGGAGGAGGAGGAGGAGGAGGAGGAGGAGGAGGAGGAGGACTATGAGGTCCTTGGTGTTTGGAAGCCTGGCATTCATATAAATCGCTAAACGAATGCTTGCTAGAACTCTCTGTCCTGGAATCCACTGCCTTTGGAGTGACCATGCAATCCAAATTCTGAGCAAGACAACCCACCTCCCAGGGGAAACACCATCGAAACACGCCAAAAAATCAATTCCAGATCAGATTTAAGCCTGCTGAGACATACTTTCTCTTTGCAACTCTCCAAATCCGGAAGATTCTTGGCGATGCAGATTTGCGCCTTGGGAAAGAGCGAGTGGCATTCCAGACACGGGAGGATATCGGTAGGATTTCGGCAGCGGCAGCTCCGAACAGCAGCCCCACACCTGGATTGGGAAGAAAAACATGGACAGGTGACGGCCTTCTCTACAGACATGGATTTCTTCCCCAGTTCAACTTCTTTTTGTCATTTTAGCAAGTTGGCAATTCCTAGATAATAATAGCAGTAGTAGTAGTAGTAATAACAATAATAATAAAGTTGGAAGGGATCTTGGAGGTCATCTACTCCAACCCCCTGCTCAGATAACCTAATAGGAGTGGATTGGTTGCAGCAGGGGTCCTCAACCTCCAGGCCACGGCCCACTACTATTGAAACGTGGGAAAGCGTGCATGTGTGAAGCGTGCGCCTGCCACTCACAGGTCTCCCCCCACAGCACCAGGTCGGGCCTCCCAGCTGGAAAGCTTGGGGATGGCTGGGTTATAGGAAGTCCTCGAGGTCGTGTGGCTTCTTGGGAAGAGCGACGGAGTCCGTGTGACCTCCGTTAAAGATACGCCCTCATTCCGCTGAGCAAAGGTGGGTCCTTTCATAAGACTGGGAGAACACTCAACGCAGTTTGAAGCCCGTATATGCAGATTTCTTATCTTCACTTGCTTACCTAAGCCAGCACACCGTCGATAAGGCGCACAGGGTCCTCAGCGTATGGCCACAACTGAGCCCACAATTTATCTTGCTAAGTGAAAAATGTGTTAAAAGAGTTTTGCCCCATTTGATGACATTGTCACATTTGTTAAGGGAATCACCGCGGTTGCTAAATTAGCAACACGGTCGTTAAGCGAATCTAGCTTCCTCGTTGACTTTGCTTGTCAGAAGGTCGCAAAAGGGGATCCCGTGATCCCGGGTGCTGCGGCCGTCATAAATATGAGTCCGTTGCCAAGAGTCCAAATCTGGATCAAATGACCACAGGGGTGCTCCAACGGTCAAAAGTGTGAAAAATGGTCATAAGTTCCTTTTTTCTGTGCCGCTGTAACTCTGAACGGTCACTAAATGAACTGCTGTAAGTCGGGGACTATCTGTGCAGGTGTATTCAGACCCTTGGCAGATCCAGGGGTGCAAGAGAGAGGGGCACGGAGGGCCTCAGTCCACAGAGGGGCCGAGAGTCACACGCGACTGAATGGCTGACGAGGATGACGAGTCCTCGACTTACAATGATTTGTTTGGTGACCCTTCGAAGTTACGACGCCACTGGAAAAATTGACTTAGAACCATTTTTCACACTTACGACCGTTGCAGCAGCACCAGGGTCACGTGATCAAAATTCAGATGCTTCGCAATTGACTCACATTTATGACGGTTGCTGCGCCCCGGGGTCACGTGATCCTTCTTGCGAACTTCTGACAAGCGAACTCCATGGGGAAGCCAGTTTCACTTCACAACGGAGTTGCTAACTTAATTGCATTGACTCACTTAAGAACCGTGGCAAGGAAGGTCATAAAATGGGGCAAAACTTACTTCACGGCTGTCTTGCACAGCAACGGAAATTTGTGGCTCAATTGCGACGGTCAGTCGAGGACTACCTGTATCAGGATACCTGATTAACTAAAGCAAAAGAGAGGATTTGTGGTTGTGATACTGAAAACCACTCACCGAATTAATCCAGGCATGCATCTGGGGTAATTCCGGGTTAGGCCGTACCGCTGCAGAACGTCTGCGACAGCCAACAAGGCTTGCCTGTCTCCCTCCAAATACTGATTGTACACCTCCGTCCAAGAACTGAACTGAAATTCCTGAGCAAAACATTGGATATTATTTTATTTTTTTAATATTTTTTTTCTTCTTCAATCCCGCTCTTAATATTTGTATATGCTCCGAATGGAATCAGCTTCACTTTTGATCGGGCACAATCTTCGCTTGAGGGACCTGAACTTTTAGAAGCATTCCTTGTTCTTGGATCCACTAAATTAGAAATTAAATTTTCTCTGGGATTGTTTCGATTCATAAAAAGCAAGACGAACACCTTAGAAAACAGGAGATTTGTCTTCAAGAACAGAAGAAGTGCGGTGCAATTCTGAACATGACCTATCTCCCCATAATTCAGTGTTTGCAGCATTGTTTCGTTAATCATTTCCAAAGTGTTAGCAGATAGCTGTTAGATCAACAATGGAGGAGCTGCCAAATGACCACCTTCAGGAGATCTTTGCCCTGGTGCCTGTAGTTGATCTTCTCCAAAACCTCTCTCGGCTGCATTAGCAGTGGAAGTTTATGATCTCTGACATGAAGGTAAGCGATGCTTTTATCTCATCTTCCAATATTTGAGGGGCTGCCTCAGAGAAGAGGGGGTCAACCTCGTTCCACTGGTTAATTGTTCTCACTGCCAGGAAATTTCTCCTTAGTTCCAGGTTGCTTCTCTCCTTGACGAGTTTCCATCCGTTGCTTCTTGTCCTGCCTTTAGGTGCTTTGGAGAAGAGCTTGACTCCCTCTTCTTTGGGGCAGCCCCTGAGATATTGGAAGACTGCTATCCTGTCCCCCCTCGTCCTTCTCTTTGTTAGACTCTTTGTTAGCCACAGTGGATCACATCAGATAGGTCCTTTTACTCAGAGGAAGACAGCCAAGCATATAGACTCCAGTCGGTGTAAAACAAGAGTAAGGACCCCTCAGACTATCAGACATAAAACTAGTAATGTCCACACTGGTGAGAAAGTCAGTTTGGTGGTCACGATGGTGTGATTGATGCTTTAATGAACCTGTTGTGTCATTCTGTGGGCACTTTTGCTTTGGGGAATAAGTTGACCCCCTCTTCTCTGAGGCAGCCCCTCAAATATTGGAAGACGAGATAAAGGCATCACTTATCTTCATGTCAGAGATGATAAGCTTCCACTGCTAACGCAGCCGAGAGAGGTTTTGGAGAAGATCAGCTACAGCCACAAGGGCAAAGATCTTCTGAAGGTGGTCATTTGGCAGCTCCTCCATGGTTCCTTGAGATACGTCATCCCCAGATTTAGTTCTAAGAGCCCAGAGTGGACATTAGGAAGAGGAAATACCTCGACAACGTGAACCTCCTGCAAGACCGTTCCATCATCTACGTTCTGCTCAGGAAGCCTTACCAACAAAGGTTCGACCTCTTGGCCAGAGCTTCTGTCGGAGTCGCTAAGTCCCTGGGACAAACGTGATCGTTTCCTGGGGGGCATCGATGTTTCCTCTCCATCACCAGGACGAATGGAAGAGTTGTCCGAGGTGGACGATGAGTCACGAACGAAGCTCTCCGGAAGTTTCTCAGCTTTGTTTTGGTTGCTTTCTGCCACATTATCGGAGCATCTCGAGATGGTGCTTTGGTGACCTGCCCACCCAACAGAGACAGAAAGGGAAGACAATTACAGCCGCTTCCAAGGACAATGTCGGCCATGTCGAAGAGCAGGGCGCTGGTGGACAATGGCAGGCCTCCGTACAGATGGTCCTCGACTTACAACAGTTCCTTTAGTGACCGTTCAAAGTTAGAACAGCACTGAAAAAGAGGACTTATGACCATTTTTCACACTTACAAGCCTCCCCAGGATCACATAATCAAAATTCGGATGCTTGGCAACCTGATTCATATTTCTGACGGTCGCAGTGTCCCGAGGTCACGCGATCCCCTTTTGCGAACCTTCTGACAAGCAAAGTCCATGGGGGAAGCCAGATTCACTTAGCAACCGTATTGCTAACTTAACAACTGCAGTGATCCACTTAACTGTGGCAAGAAAGATGGTGCAAAACGTCTCGCTTAGCAACATAAATTTTGGGCTCAATTATGGTCGTACGTTGAGGACTATCTGTACTTTTTTCCACATCTCCCATTTAAGCCTTTAAGCCCTGGTATCCGCACAACAGACCTAAAATTATAAAAGCTGCAACCTTGAAACCTGTAGAAGAGAAGATATGTGTAGGGTCCTTGGTGTTCTCTGAACTTGGTGGTTTTCTTGCAGACTAAGTAACATCATCAGTGCTAGAAGGGAGGGGGGTTTTAGGGAGGAGGAGGAGGAGGAGGAGAAGGACTGTGGGATACTTGGTGCTCTCTTGGTGGTTTTCTCACAGACGTTTCATGACCCAACTAGGGAACATCATCAGTGCTAGGAGGGGGAGGGGTTTGCTCTCTATATACAGGTGGCCAAATGAACAATGAGCCAAGCCTTATCAATAGGGGACAAGTGACAAATGCTGCACCAAACTGTTGCAACACAACACTCCCTCAAACTTGCATTGAAACGGCACATCACTGCTTCAGTTGTGTTTAACCGAAGCATCAGATGCAGCAAAGGCCCCCGAAATCCGGAAAGCACCTGTTGCTCAGCCTTGCAACACAATGCAAAGGGTCACAACTCATCCTACCCTCGGACTCCTTCTTCCTCTCAGGAGTTGGGCAAAGGCCCCCGTTGGAGTCTCGGCTGGCCGGCTTCTGGCTGAGGGGCTGCGTCAGGGTGGCTGTGCCTTCTGGGCTCTGCCGAGGAGCTTCGCCATCACTCGCTGCTGGGCCGAGTTGCTTGGAAGAGCTCACTGACCCACAAGAAAAAAAAAACAGAAAAATATGTCACTGGGTTAACAGAAGACCTACAAGTGAAAGACGAAACCCCCGTTCCACTGTAAACCCAGACCCTGCCTTTTGCAAACCACAATTGATGGTTTAAGGTGTGTCTCCTGCCAATCGTATTTTAAGCAATCAACCAGGGTTCATTCACACAGTTCAGAGCAGCATAGTAGCCTAGTTCAGCATAGAGTAGCAAGATAGGAGACCAATAAATTTAACAAATGAGGGAGGGAGGGAGGGAGAGAACCTCTGGTCCCAAATACCAACCCAGATTGGATCCTCCCTCCCTCCCTTCCCCTCCCTCTCTCCCTGCCTCCCTCCCTCCTTCTCCCTCCCCCCTCCCTGTCCCCTTCTCTCCCCTCCCGCTCCCTCCCTCTTCACTCCCTCCCTCTTCTCCCCCTCCCTTCCTCCTCCCTCCCTGTCTGCCTCCCTCCCTCCCCCTTCTCCTCCCTCCCTGCCCCTCTCTCTCTCTCCATCCCCTCCCTGCCTCCCTCCCTATTTTTGGATCAAAAATAAATATAAGACCCGATCTTATTTTCAGGGAATCATGATAAATACATATATAGATAGATAGATCACTGTCCATCTTGAATATATAACGGAAGGAGGAAGCTTGAGAGTTGATAAGTTTAATACTGTATGGAACAAAACTGCAACTGAATCCAGATGTTCTGCTTCGGATACCACAAAAAACCCCTCCTGCCAGAAGGTAAACAGGAAAACCAGTTGTGAAGAGGATGTGTGGCATCCCAAACAATTTTGTGCACCCTGCCCAAGCACCGCTTATGGGCCCTGTCCTGGATAGAAGGAAGTGAACTACCGATAAGCTTTTCTGCCATCTTCGTCACTCTATGTACCGCCTGCCTGTATGAATCAGTGATGCTTCCAAACCAGACCATATCTGTATGAGGTTTTGGTGCATTCCTCCATGATTTAATTTATATTTATTTAGTTAGAGGGGGAAAGAGAGGGGGGGCAGAGAGGGGGGGCAGAGAGAGAGAGAGAGAGAAAGAGAGAGAGAGAGAGAGAGAGAGAGAGAGAGGCAGAGAGAGAGAGAGAGAGAGAGAGAACCAACCTATGGTTCCAAATACCAACCCAGATTGGATCCTCCTTCTCTGCCTGCCTCCCTCTCTCCCCCTCCCGCTCCCTCCCTCCCCCCTTCCCTCCCTCTCCCTCCCTCTTCTCCCCCTCCCTCCATCTCTGTCTCCCTCCCTCTCCCCCCCTCTCTCTCCCCCCAAGGTGTGGCTGATGCCGAACACTTTCGGCCCCCGTGTGCTCGCAACCTCCAGTACATGGAAAACAAGACATCCCCCCCAAATAAGCCTAAAGGGTCTTTTGGACCAAAAATATATATAAGACCTGGTCTTATTTTCGAGGACACATGGTAAATATAAATATGAATCACTGTCCATCTTGAATACATGCCGGAAAGACGAAGCTTGAGAGTTCACAAGGCTGATACTGGGTGGAACAAAATTGTGACCGAATGTGGATGTTCTGCTTCGGATACTACGGAGCCCCGTCCTCCCAGAAGGGAACAAGGAAAACCGGTTGTGAAGAGGAACTCCAGAAAAATCCTGCGGACCCCGCCCAAATATTGCTTACATGCCTTGTAAGTAAGTAAACTAATAATCTTTTCTGCTTCCAAACCAAACCAGACAGGATGTTCTCAATCGTCCCTCTGTAAAAAGTGGGAAGGACAAGGGAAGAAAGACCTACTTTTCTCATGCGACGCAGGAAACGCAAGTTCTGCTGTGTCTGCTTCACCAGGGTCTCCCTGTTGAGAGACCAAGCCAGCCTTCTCCTTAGCTGCAGTTAAGAAACGAAACTGAAACCAAAGAAATTTATAAATATCTGCCTTGCACACTGTGCTTATCAAGACAAACTCTTTTTATATTTTATATTTTACCGAGCCACACCTGTCAATCTGCATGACAAATACAAATACATCTACATACATACATATATATCCTACAGTCATATATATATATATGTTTTCTGAGGTTTTCGCGGGTGTTTGTATGTAGGTCTTTGGTTATTCGGGTTTTCTCCCGCGTAAAATTGGAAGTGTCTTGGCGACGTTTCGATGAAGTCCCATTCGGCTTCATGCTTCTAGGAGCATGATGAATTGTATTTGTCATGTCCTTGCATCACCACCCCGCTCACCCTCTCTCCTCCTTCCTTCCTGTAACTCCGTACCAATGCCTCGTCTGGCTCTACCGGGGGTGGGTCCGCGTCGTACACTAACGCTGTCATCACCCCTCCTCCCTCCAAACGCCCTGCGAAGTGTGCAGGGCGTTTGGAGGGAGGAGGGGTGATGACAGCGTTAGTGTACGACTACACTAGTCCGAAAGGCAGCTGGATAAATCTGATAACTTTTTTTGTCATTTTTTACTGTGAACACAGTGCCACACATTACAAATGAAATTGTTGCCCACTCTTAAAACAATATATACCCATACCTATACATGTATAGACATATACATACATGCATACATATATATACATACACACACACAAAAAAACCCACTGTCCATTCTGAATACATGCAGAAAGAGGAAAGTTGAAAAAACTACATAAATAATTAAACTAAGAATAAATAAATGCACAGGCGTTCAATTTGGTGCCCCGGTTGATATTTCAGGCTAAGGGACGCTTGTTTGTCTGTTTAACTCAGTGATGGCGAACCTTTTAGAGACCGAGTGCCCAAACTGCAACCCAAAACCCACTTATGCATCGTCAGGTGCCAGGTGGGCGTGCCCATTGGCTGGGTGTGGCCCATTGGCTGGGCATGGCTGCGGTGGTAACGACAGACTGGGTGGGACTAAAAAGTTCAATCAATCAATTCCAACTTTGCAAGATCTTTTTTTTTCCCGCGAGAAGTTGAAATTGACTGAACCTTTTTTTTTTTTTTGCACATGGCGGCGGAGGCCTAAAGCAAAACGGTTTTATAAAACCCAGCTGAAGGCCTAGGACTGGGGCGACGGCGCGCGTGCCCACAGAGACGGCTGGTTTAACTTATATGCCACCCACCTCACTATCCCAGGCGACTGGGGGGGGGGGTTAACAGTAATAAAACTGAGATTTTAATTTCCCATCACTGCCTTTAAAGCAGACCCCCCCAAACCAGCCCTTCCTTTTAAGAGGCACAGCCACGCCTTAAGTCGGGCTTTCTCAACCTTGGCAACCCCAGGCGATGGGGGGGGGGGTTGAGTTAACAGTAATACATCTACATACATACATATGTATCCTACAGTCATATATAAATATTTATTATATAAAACTACACTTAGTCCGAAAAGGCAGCTGGATAAATCTGATAAATCAATCTGATAACTTTTTTTGTCATTTTTTTACTGTGAACATACTGCCACACATTAAAAATGAAATTGTTGCCCACTCTTAAAACAATACATACCCATACCTGTACATGCACACACATATACATACATGCATACATATATACATACACATACACACACACACAAAACACTGTCCATTTTGAATACATGCAGAAAGAGGAAAGTTGAGAAAAGCTACACAAATAACTAAACTAAGCATAAATAAATGCCTAGGCGTTCAATTGGGTGCCCAGGTTGACATTTCAGGGTAAATGAGATTTTAATTTCCCATCACTGCCATTAAGGCAGACCCCCCCAAACCAGCCCTTCCTTTTAAGAGGCACAGCCACGCCTTAAGCCGGGCTTTCTCAACCTTGGCAACCTTTAAGAGGGGTGGACTCCCACTCCCAGAATCCCCCAGCCTGCATGCAGGGGATGATAGGACATGTAACACCACCAATCTCTGGAGGATGCCAAGTTGACGATGGTCGGCTTTGCAACTGAGTTTTTTTTCTCCTCCCCCCCCCCCAAAGCAATTCAATTATTTCTTTCCCCAAAACTCCGGATGAGATAATAGTTCCTTTCCCAGCTCTAATACCAAGAATCCTGTTAGCAATTAATCACATTTTGAAACTAAATTGGGACGTACTTTGATCTCCTCCGCCTAAGTTGCAAACAGCCACCGCTCCCCTCTTGCAAGCGAATCAAAACTCGCGCTCCGGGTAGCGCAATTTAAACCCTTTGACGCTTCCGCCAACGAAACCCCGCCTCCTGCCCCTCCCTCCCCCGACTGATGTGTCTCTGCCGACCTATCGCGGAGCTCGCTCCGTATTGCTCCTCCTTCTTCAAGCGGAGAAGTTGCCCGGCGTGGACCAATGAAACGTCGCCCGCAATTTGACGGGAGGCAGGGAGGGAGGGAGGATGGAACAGAACAGAATAACAGAGCTGGACGGGAGCTTGGAGGTCATCTAGTCCAACCCCCTGCTCAGGCAGGAAACCCTTTCCCATTCCAGACAAAGGGCTGTCCAGTCTCTTCTTAAAGACTTCCAGCGTTGGAGGGAGGAAGGGAGGGAGGAAGGATAACAGAATAACAGATGGAAGGGATCTTGGAGGTCATCTAGTCCAGCCCCCTGCTCAGGCAGGAAACCCTATACCATTTCAGACAAAGGGCTGTCCAGTCTCTTCTTAAAGACTTCCAGCGTTGGAGGGAGGGAGGGAGGAAGGAAGGATAACAGAATAACAGATGGAAGGGATCTTGGAGGTCATCTAGTCCAGCCCCCTGCTCAGCCAGGAAACCCTATACCATTTCAGACAAAGGGCTGTCCAGTCTCTTCTTAAAGACTTCCAGTGTTGCAGCATCCACAACTTCTGGAGGCCGGTTGTTCCACCGATTAATTGTTCTATCAGGATGTTTCTCTTTAGTTCTGCCTTGCTTCTCTCTTTGACAGCCATTTGTCTGAAATGGTCTAGGGCACAGGTAGGGAACCTCAGCTCTTTTATGACTCATGGACTTCAACTCCCAGAATTCCTGAGCCGGCCATGCTGAGGGGAAAGGGAGAGGTTTCCAAGCTGAGCCATGCTGGCTCAGGAATTCTGGGAGTTGAAGTCCACCAGTCATAAAAAAGGCAAAGTTCCCTACCCCCCGGTATAGGGTTTCCTGCCTGAGCAGGGGGTTGGACTAGATGACCTCCAAGGTCCCTTCCAACTCTATTATCGTTGTTGTTGTTTCCATCCGTTGCTTCTTGTCCTGCCTTCGGGTGCTTTCGAGAATAGCTTGACTCCCTCTTCTTTGGGGCAGCCCCTCAGATATTAGAAGACTGCTGTCCTTCTCTTCATTAAACTGGACATGACCCAATTCCAGCAACCGTTCTTCATATGTTTCAGCCTCCAGTCCCCTGATCCTCTTTGTTGCTCTTCTCTGCACTCTTTCCAGAGTCTCCACATCTTTTTGACATCGTGGTGACCAAAACTGGATGCAGTTGTAAGGATCGGCAGTTGCCCGAAGAACTTGAGGTTCCCCTGGGGCAAATCAGGAGGCTCAAGCCGAGGCTTCCAGGTCAAACAGAACTTTATTTGGCCGAGTGACCTTGCTGGGTGGGACACTGTCCGAAACGCTGGCAGCTGCATCCAGAGGTGCCCCCCAGTGGTCAGCTAGGCTCTTCTATTTATATACAGGTGACAACCAATCACAGGGCGACACTTGTTGGCACACGCAGAATGTTAACCAATCATCTTTCATTGCTTTCCCGCTCTTTCCCCTGTCTCTGGGTCGGTGTACGTGATCTTCCTGCCCTCACAAAATGGCGTCCCTAACACAAGCACAGTGTACAGAAGCAAAATGGCAGCCATTAGGCTAATAACAAGAATAACCTTTTGTACAATCCCTAGTATACAGTATTCCAGGTGTGGCCTTACCAAGGCCTTGTAAAGTGGTATTAACACTTCACCTGATCTTGATTCTTTCCCTCTGTTAATTAAGGTGACCAACTTTTTTACAATGAGAAGGAGGACACAAATAAATTGAAGAAAAAAAATATCATAAATAAAAGAAACATTTTATTCATTGCAACAATAATACAGAATACACTATAATATGATAAATGCATAATAAAAAACTTGTAACAATAACATTTTATATTGTAATTATGCTTACATGCTTATTAATTATTATTTAAATGAGTACTTTTCAATTGAATGAATATTTTGTCAATGTATCATCTTCTAACAACATATTGGAAATATCTGAACAAGAAATATTCTTCATATTGAATTTTACGGCAAGTGCTGCAGCTAGAGTATCAACGCTCAATCTCAATTTCTCACTTTTCCAAAAATCACTAGCAATTGAAAAAAACCTTTCAACTGCTGCATTAGTTCCAGGGCAGCACAACGTAAATTGAACAAGAATAAATAAATTTTCACATGGAACATGTTCATTTTTGAAATGGCTGAATATTTCCACCCATCTTTTATTAATTTCAACGTGTTTATTTTCCCATTGTATTAATTTTTCAGAATTTAAAAATACATTCAGTCTTCTAATTTCTTCAAAGAGACAATTGTCATCTATTTTAATGTCTGGCATTTCTTTAGATAAAAACTCAACACAAGATTCAATATCTGTCCAATATACTTGCGATGAAGTAAAAAAACACCATTGAAAACTGTTATTTCCTGTGATGTTTGTTTCAGACCATTCTTTGATATATTAAAAACATGTTTGGTAAAAATTCTGCGCTTCTTTGATAAACTTTTCCGTTATGCCCGGATTTGATGCCTCTAAGTCTGTCAATTTTCTTTTTATAACTAAAGGAAAAAGAAAATTTTCGAATCGAGTTTTATATTGAAGGATAAAGTCATTCAAAATAAGACTAAGTTCTGTAGCTGAAATGTGTTCACTTCAATCCTTTGAATCGTTTTGTGAAAAATAGATGCTTGATTATGTACAAAATACATTAATATCTCAGATATTTGTCCGAAATGGTATAGGGTTTCCTGCCTGAGCAGGGGGTTGGACTAGATGACCTTCAAGGTCCCTTCCAACTTTATTATTATTATTATTATTATTATTATTATTATTATTATTATTATTATTATTATTATTATTATTATTATTATTATTATTATTATTATTTATATTTCATTATTGAAAAATGATTCCAGGATTTTAGGACATTTATCTAAACTTTAAAAATATGAACGGAGAAGCTCAAATAATTGTAGAACAAATTCTATAGCAGGTGTTAGAGCAAGCCATCTAACTTTTGAATATCCTAAAAGTTTTTTGTACTGAACATACGCTTCTTCACAAAATTGTTTTAAAGTAGCCACACGAACGGTAAAACGACTAAAATACAAATAAATTGAAGTTATTATTTCTACATCAATTGGCATGGCACATGACGCCGTGTTGATTGCATTTGACAAAATATGTGCATTACAACCTATTCCTAGTATTTTCTTTTGGAGTAAATCTTGTAATTTTACATACACATTATTCACCCCTTTGCGTCTTCGCCCACCAAAATTTGTGTTTGTATTATCAGCTCTTAGTGCAACTTTGGATTTCAAATTGTTTTCATTTATTACTCTGTATATAGATGGTTTGACAAAATGTCAGCAGTTTCGCCCTCAATGGATTCTAAATTTAACATTTTTACTTGAATGCCCTTGGTAACATTAAAATATTTTACTAGTATTGGATACAATTTAGTTTTATTATGATTGGATGCATCAGATAAAACCGTTACAAATGCTGCAGTTTCCAAGTCTTCTGTAAGTATTTTGTCACAGTAATTTTTAAATACTGATTTAATAATAGCCTCGCATTTTGTCCTGGCGCATGAAAATTTAGCATTGTGAAACTTTTTCAATAATTTAGTTGTACAATCCATACTACGAAAACTTTGATTGTGAATTATGGTATGAAATGCAAATGTTCCCTCCATTGCAGCTAACTGTTTCTCATCTTCAGAATAATTTGAAGTTTAAAAAAAAAACTTGTTGCTTCCAATTATCCTTCTTTGATATGAGGAATGGAAATTCCTTATTCAATTTATTGTTGAAATGGCATTTCCTCTTTTTTGATTTTTCCATCCCTAAATGAAATTTAAAATTTAAAATAAAATATAGAGCTACATGAACGATGCAAGCACATTCATTATGAATAAATAAAATTAATTATTAAAACTGAAACAATAACATAAGCGAATAAACTTGTAAATAAACATACATATTTGGAAATTATTAAATAGATAATGAATTAATAAAACGTGAATTATTGTGCTCATCTGTGTATGATTGAATATTCACTGGGAAAGAAGTGAGTCTAATGCATGCGTGTGTGCCGTGTCGTGTTTCGGTAAGAAGTAAACAAAGCCACTTGCGCGTGGCGCACTCTTGTGCGCAGTGCACTCTCTCAAAACAATTCTCCTGTGCAGAGCGCATGCATCTCATAATCGCCTCTCTCCGCACTGCACAGAGCCTTGATGAATCGTCATGTCAAATACAACTACGTCACATCACATGCACTGGATCGGATTGGCATCGATCGAATACGGAGATTTACAGATTAGTCTTCAAATATTGAAAAGGAGGACATGTAGGAAGACACTTTTCGAGAGAGGACAGAACTTACAAAAGAAGGACTGTCCTCCCTAAAGGAGGACAATTGGTCACCTTATAATGCAGCCCAGCACTGTGTTGGCTTTTTTGGCAGCTGCAGCACACAGCTGGCTCATATTTAAGTGATTGTCCACTAGGACTCTGAGATCCCCCTCCCAGTTGCAAGGTACCCCCTATACTATACCTATACATTTGATTTTTCTTGCCTAAATGTAGACCCTTACTTTTTTCACCATTGAATTTCATTTTGTTAGATAGTGCCCAGTGTTCAAGTCTGTCCAGATCCTCCTGTATCTTAAGCCTGTCTTCTGGAGCAGGGTTTTTCAACCAGTGGTACGGGCACCACCTGTGGTACATTGGCACCTGGCAGGTGGTACGCGACCATCCTAGAAAAGTGGTAGTGGGGGAGGGGAATGAGCTGAACCGGTGGCAGCACCGCACAAGCCTGAGCGAGAGATGGCTGGAGCTGCAGGGCTGTCAGGGCTCAGTGGAAACACCAGGATCAGTGCCAGGCTCCAGCTGGAGTTCGGCACTGATCCTGGCGCTTCTGCTGAGCCCAGAAGAAGCGCCGATCAGCTGGAATGTTGCAGCGTCTCCAGGGTCTTGTGATTTACATTCAGATGCTTGGCAACTGATTCATATTTATGACGGTCACAGTGTCCCAGGGTCATGTGAAGTGACCAAAACCTGCTGCAACCACCTAGCAGACAGGGGGAATAAAAACCAAACACCCCCCACCCCACCCCTACTGCTAATCCTCAACAGAAATGCTCCCAACAATGAAAACCTTGGACAAGAGGAAGAGCACCGCCGGGCGGGCAGGCAGGTGTCTTGCTCGGCTGTGGCTTGGGGGGCACTTTTTTCAGTGCCATTGTATAACTTTGAACACTGTTGTAAGTTGAGGACTACATGTACTTTATCACATTTTTCCTTTTGGGGGGGTCATCAAGTTTTTGACACCTTGCTAGGCGACTGGTGGTACTCAGATGTTGCCATATCCTAAAAGTGGTACAATGGGTGAAAAAGTTGAAAAGCCCTGTTCTGGAGTGTTGGCTATTCCTGCCAGCTTGGGGTCATCTGCAAATTTGATGAGTTCCCCATCTATCCCCTCGTCCAAATCGTTGATGAAGAGGTTGAAGAGCACTGGGCCCAGAACAGAGCCCTGGGGCACCCCACTACACACTTCTCTCCATGTAGATGCGGCAGGGGGTTGGACTAGATGACCTCAAAGGACCCTCCAGCTCTCCATCCTCCCTCCCTCCCTCCCTCCCGGCAAATTGCGGGCGACGTTTCATTGGTCCACGCCGGGCAACTTCTCCGCTTGAAGAAGGAGGAGCAATACGGAGCGAGCTCCGCGATAGGTCGGCAGAGACACATCAGTCGGGGGAGGGAGGGGCAGGAGGCGGGGTTTCGTTGGCTGAAGCGTCAAGCAAGTTCGATTGCGCGCAGCGGGGCGCGAGTTGCGGAGCGCGTGCAAGAGGGGAGCGGTGGCTGTTTGCAACTTAGGCGGAGCAGATCAAAGTAAGTCCCAAATTTAGCTTCAAAATGTGATTAATTGCTAATGGGGATTCTTGGGAAAGGAACTATTATCCCACCGGATTTTGGGGAAAAACAATAATTTAATTGCTTTTTGGGGGGGAGAAAAAAAAAAGTCAGTTGCAAAGCCGACCATCGTCAACCTGGCGCCCTCCAGAGATTGGGAGTATTACAGGTCCTATCATCCCCTGCATGCAGGCTGGGGGATTCTGGGAGGGGGAGTCCACCCCCCTTAAAGGTTGCCAAGGTTGAGAAAGCCCGGCTTAAGGCGTGGCTGTGCCTCTTAAAAGGAAGGGCTGGTTTGAGGGGGGGTCTGCCTTAATGGCAGTGATGGGAAATTAAAATCTCATTTAGCCTGAAATGTCAACCTGGGCACCCAATTGAACGCCTATGCATTTATTTATGCTTAGTTTAGTTATTTATGTAGTTTTTCTCAACTTTCCTCTTTCTGCATGTATTCAAAATGGACAGTGTTTTGTGTGTGTGTGTGTGTGTGTGTGTGTGTGTGTGTGTGTATGTATGCATGTATGTATATGTGTGTGCATGTATAGGTATGGGTATATATTCTTTTAAGAGTGGGCAACAATTTCATTTTTTAATGTGTGGCAGTGTGTTCACAGTAAAAAAATGACAAAAAAAGTTATCAGATTGATTTATCGGATTTATCCAGCTGCCTTTTCGGACTAAGTGTAGTTTTATATAATAAATATTTATATATGACTGTAGGATACATATGTATGTATGTAGATGTATTACTGTTAACTCAAACCCCCCCCCCCCCATCGCCTGGGGTTCCCAAGGTTGAGAAAGCCTGACTTAAGGTATGGCTGTGCCCCTTAAAAGGAAGGGCTGGTTTGGGGGGTCTGCTTTAAAGGCAGTAATAGGAAATTAAAATCTCAGTTTTATTACTGTTAACCCCCCCTCCAGTCGCCTGGGATAGTGAGGTGGGCGGCATATAAGTTAAACAGACAAACAAACGTCTTAGCCTGAAATGTCAACCTGGGTACCCAATTGAACACCTATGCCTTTAATTATTCTTAGTTTAGTTATTTATGTAGGTTTTTCAACTTTCCTCTTTTTGCATGTATTCAGAATGGACAATGTTTTGTGTGTGTGTGTGTGTATGCATGTATGTGTATGTCTGTGCATGTATAGGTATGGGTATGTATTGTTTTAAGAGTGGGCAACAATTTCATTTTTAACGTGGCAGTGTGTTCACAGTAAAAAAATGACAAAAAATGTGATCAGATTGATTTACCAGATTTATCCAGCTGCCTTTTCGGATTAAGTGTAGGTTTATATAATAAATATGTATATGACTGTAGGATATAGATGTATGTATGTAGATGTATTTGTATTTGTCATGCAGATTGCCAGGTGTGGATATAAAATATAAAAAGAGTCGAGGTTTGTCTTGATAAGCACAGTGTGCAAGGCAGATATTTATAAATTTCTTTGGTTTCAGTTTCGTTTCTTAACTGCAGCTAAGGAGAAGGCTGGCTTGGTCTCTCAACAGGGTGAAGCAGACACAGCAGCACTTGCGTTTCCTGCCTCGTGGCATGAGAAAAGTAGGTCTTCCTTCCCCTGTCCTTCCCACTTTTTACATTTTTTTACTTTTTACATTTTTTTACTTTTTCCCACTTTTTACATCCTGTCCGGTTTGGAAGCAGAAAAGATTATTGGTAGTTGACTTACTTCCAGGGCATGTAAGCAATACTTGGGCGGGGGTCCCCAGGATTTTTCTGGGGTGCTACACATCCTCTTCACAGCCGGGTTTTCCTTGTTCCCTTCTGGGAGGAGGGGGCTCCGTGGTATCCGAAGCAGAACATCCAGATTCGGTCACAATTTTGTTCCACCCAGTGTCAACCTTGTGAACTCTCAAGCTTCGTCTTTCCTGCATGTATTCAAGATGGACAGTGATTCATACTTATATTTACCATGTTTCCTCAAAAATAAGACCAGGTCTTATATATATTTT